>NC_057812.1:720097400-720241974 GCF_018294505.1 Triticum aestivum | reverse complement strand
GAAGAGGGGAACGGCGACGTGGCGGCGATGCAGGGCTTCCGGAGGCCCGTGGAGCGGTGGGGAGGAAGAGGGGGTTGTGGCGGAGCTTCTGAGCTAGTCGGGGGAGCGAGGGGTGGCCGGAGACGGCGGCTATGGTGAACGGCGGCGACGGTGGTGTTCGGCCGTGTGAGGGAGAGAGCGAGGGATAGGAGGGGAGAGCCGAGGGAGAGTGAGAGAGAGCAGGGGGGGAGGCGTGGCGTCGTCCGGGGCATCGAGCGAGGAGGGGAGGGCAGGCAAGCAGGGAGAGAGGTGGCGTGGCGCGGTGGCGCGCGCGCGCGCCGGCCACACTCCCCTCCCTCTGTCGAGGACGAAGACGACAGAGGAGGGAGGTGGGCTGGGCCGGCTGCTGGCTGGGCCGGCCAGCTGGCTGGGCTGCACAGGGAGGAGCCCAGGTAAGCTTCTCCCTTTCATTTTTTTCTGTTTTCTAATTTCTGACATTTGTTTTGATTTAAATAATATATTAAATCATTTATTTAACTTATGCCAATTTTTGCAGGGGCTAGATATATTATTCCAGAGCTCCTTTATAAATGGCATAATATTTGGACCATATTTCATATATATAGAAATATATTTCCAATGCAAATATTTATGCATTAATTCCAAATGCCCAAAATAAATGTCCATGAGCCACTAAAAATATTGGTTTGATTTTTATCTCTGTCCAATATTTTCAGAGAGCAACATGAGCATTTTCTTGGACCTTTTTGGAGAAATTTTTATTTGGGTCATTTTCAAAATGATTCTGAGGGTTTCACAAATCCCCATTTCAAGTTAAATGGAATTTTAAACATGATGCACACACTCTAATGCATGACTAGCTAGGGTGTGACATGTGGGCAGGAGTCGGTCTACTAATCTTGGATGTGATGCCTATATAATGATCATTGCCTGGATATCGTCGTGATTATTTGAAGTTCTATCAATTTCCCAACAGTAATTTGTTTACCCACCATTTGCTATTTTTCTCAAGAGAAGCCACTAGTGAAACCTAAGGCCCTCGAGTCTCTTCCTCATATTATTTGCCTTTGCGATCTATTTTATTTGCCTTTTATTTTCAGATCTATCAAACCCAAAAATACAAAAGTACCTTGCTGCAATTTATTTTATGTGGCGTTCGATCTATCAATCTACAACAATTTGTTCACATCTGTTTGCCAATTTCTGACACCGTTACATGAAAGGGATTGACAACCCCTTTAATGCGTCGGGTTGCAAGTATTTGGTATTTGTGTGCAGGTGCCGTTTACGTGTTGTTGCTTGGTTCTCCGACTGGTTCGATAACCTTGGTTTCACCACTGAGGGAAATACCTACCGTCGATGTGTTGCATCATCCCTTCCTCTTTGGGGAAATACCGACGTAGCTTCAAGCCGCATCAAAAGAAATTTCTGGCGCCGTTGCTGGGGAGAATCTTCAACATATACCCGGTTCCTAATCACAAAATCTTATCTTCTCGCAATTTACATTATTTTCCATTTGCTTCTCATTTTCCACTCCCCGACTTCACAAAAAATTTCTGTTTTATTCACCCTCTTTTTCGTTCGCCATTTTCTCGTTGGATCTATCCTTTCCTTGCAATCCGTCTTGTCTAATTATTCTTCGTAGACCATTTTTACGCACTATCGGTGTCGTGATTGATACGAAAGAAGGCAATATTAAGTTCCAATTTCCTTTGAGGAAGGGTATTGAACACCTCCCTAGAACAAGAATTAGGCCACCATATGAATCAATCATGAGAGCCTCCTATGGATCTCGAACCAATGATGACAAAACTTAGATCCTTGCTTTATGCCTAGCTAAGGGCGTAAAACTATAGCGCTTGTTGGGAGGCAACCCAATGAATAAAATTTATTTTTTCTTTTTGCTTTTTGTTCTAAGTGTTAGCATAATTATGATGCTGTTATGATTGTGTTTTTTGTGTTTAATTAGTGTTTGTGCCAAGTAAAGCCTTTAGGATCTTCTTGGCTGATAGTTGTTTGATCTTGCTGAAAGACAGAAACTTTTGCGCTCACAAAACAATTCTCATTTTTAACCAGGGAGCGATAAAATACCAATTATTTTTGCAGAAGATTAACTTACAAATTTACTCTTCCTAATTTTTTAGAGTTTTTGGAGTTATCGAAGTATTTGAAATATCCAGATTGCTACAGATTGTTCTGGTTTTGACAGATTCTTTTTTCTTTGCGGTGTGTGCTTGTTTTGACGATTCTATGGTATTCTTTGATGAGTTTTTGCCATAGAAAAGTTGGAATATGCTAGATATAATGCAAGAACAAAATATGAATTGGTTTGATACAACACTTATAGTAGTGATTTGTTTTCTTATACTAACGGATCTCACGAAGGTTTTGTTGAGTTTTGTGTGATTGAAGTTTTCAAGTTTTGGGTTATCTTACGATGGATGAAGGAATAAGGAGTAAGAAGAGCCCAGGCTTGGGGATGCCTCGGCATCCCAAGCTATTATCCAAACAGAGCAAGCAACTAAGCTCGGGGATGCCCCGAGTGGCATCCCCTCTTTCTTCTAACGACCATCGGTATTTTACTCGAAGCTATATTTTTATTCGTCACATACTATGTGTTTTGCTTGGAGCGTCTTCTATGATATGATTCTTTGCTTTTTTTATTTTGTGTTTTAAGTCTTGATCCCTTGTTGTACACACCTATTTGAGAGATCCAAAATTATGCCATACTTGTTATAATTTCTCTCTATGCTTCACTTAAATTTTATGAGCTATGGATTTTGCTCTAGTGCTTCACTTATATCTTTTTGAGCATGGTGTGCTTTAGTATTTTTGAAGAAATGCTCTCTTGCTTCAATTATATTTATTTGAGAATTAGTAAAAATTTCAAGAAATTCTCTCTTGCTTCACTTAGATTAATTTGAAAGAAAGAAATATTATGCTCATGATCTTCACTTATATTTGTTTGAGCTTATCAAAAGCAACACATGAAAATTAGTCCCAAAGTGATAGATATCCAAGAAGGATATAATAAAAACTTTCATGAAGATCATTGGACAAAGTAAACTTGTTTCTTAGTAATAGTTTTGAGTTATGATGATGTGATATGTGAGTCATCTTGATGAGTAATTATGCTTTAATAAGAATATTGGTGTTAAGGTTTGTGATTCCCTATGCAAGCACGAAAGTCAATAGTCATGAAATGAAATTATATCCTACTTATGGTGCATTATCGGTGTTAATTATGCTTAATGCTCGCTTATGAGATTATTCGTTTCTTGGTTGGTTGCTTCTCAATCTTTTGCTAGCCTTCATTTTGCACTAAGTATGATCACTACTTGTGCATCCAAAATCCTTTAAACCGGTTTTGCCACATGAGTCCACTATACCTACCTATATGTGGTATTATTTTTTCCATTCTAAGAAAATTTGCATGTGCCATCTCTAATATTCAAAATAAATTTCTCTTTTGTGTGCTCGTACCGCTCGCGAGGCGGTGAGGGGTGGATAATATTTTCCATGCTAGATGTGTTATTCTCACGATGAGTGTTTATTCACTTGTCATTGCACGAGAGTAAGGCAAAGGTATTAGGGATGCCCAGTCTCGAAATGAAAAATGAATTTACTTTATGTTGTCAAATAATAAAATCCTTGGAAAGTGTTGGTATGGATGGCACCCGCGGATACGGTTAGCCATGGAAAGTGAAAGTATTGTGGAAAAAGGAATAAACTTTAATTTCTGTCTGGGAACCGCCTATGATATATCTAGTGTTGGGGAACACAGTAATTTCAAAAAAAATCCTACGCACACGCAAGATCTTTCATTGTGATGCATAGCAACGAGAGGGGCAGAGTGTTGTCCACGTACCCTCGTAGACCATCAGCGGAAGCGTTATGACAACGCGGTTGATGTAGGCGAACGTCTTCACGATCCAACCGATCCTAGCACCGAAAGTAGGCACCTCCGTGATCTGCACACATTCGGCTCGGTGACGTCCCATGAACTCTCGATCCAGCTGAGTGTCGAGGGAGAGCTTTGTCACCACGATGGCGTGATGACGGTGATGATGAAGCTACCGGCGCAAGGCTTCGCCTAAGCACTATGACGATATGACCGAGGTGGATTATGGTGGAGGGGGGCACCTCACACGGCTAAAAGCAATCAACTTGTGTGTTCTAGGGTGCCCCCTTGCCCCAGTATATAAAGGAGCAAGGGGGAGGCCGGCTGGCCCTTGGGGCGCGCAAAGGAGGGGAGGAGTCCTCCTCCTAGTAGGAGTAGGACTCCCCCTTTCCTAGTCCAACTAGTAGGAGGAAGGGGGAAGGAAGGAGAGGAGAAGGGAGAAGGAAATGCCCCCCCTTCCCTAGTCCAATTCGGACTAGAGGGGGAGGGGCGCGCGGCCCTTCCTTGGCCGGCCCTCTCTCTCTCTCTCCACCAATAGGGGAACCTGGATGTTCATATTGGCTCCCACATATTATACGAAGATCTTTATCGGTCAAACCGCATAACGATATACGTTGTTCCCTTTGTCATCGATATGTTACTTGCCCAAGATTTGATCGTCACCCTTTCCTTCTCCTTTCCTTCCTCCCCCTTTTCTCCCTTCTCCTCTCCTTCCTCCCCCTTTCCTCCTCCTAGTTGGAGTTTGGACTCCCCCTTTCCTAGTCCAACTAGGAGGAGGAAAGGGGGAGGAAGGAGAGGAGAAGGGAGAAGGAAATGGGGGCGCCGCCCCCCCCTTCCCTAGTCCAATTCAGACTAGAGGGGGAGTGGGCGTGTGGCCCTGCCTTGGCTGGCCCTCTCTCTCTCCACTAAGGCCCATGTGGCCCATTAGTTCCCCGATGGGGTTCCGGTAACCCTCCGGCACTCTAGTTTTCCCCAAAATCACCCGGAACACTTCCAGTCTCCGAATATAGCCGTCCAATGTATCAATCTTTATGTCTCGACCATTTCGAGACTCCTCGTCATGTCCGTGATCACATCCGGGACTCCGAACTATCTTCGGTACATCAAAACACATAAACTCATAATACCGATCGTCACCGAACGTTAAGCGTGCGGACCCTACGGGTTTGAGAACTATGTAGACATGACCAAGACACGCCTCCGGTCAATAACCAATAGCAAAAACTAGATGTTCATATTTGCTCCCACATATTCTACGAAGGTCTTTATCGGTCAAACCGCATAATGATAAACGTTGTTCCCTTTGTCATCGGTATGTTACTTGCCCGAGATTCAATCGTCGGTATCTAAATACCTAGTTCAATCTCATTACCGGCAAGTCTCTTTACTCGTTCCGTAATGCATCATCCCGTAACTAATTCATTAGTCACATTGCTTGCAAGCCTTATAGTGATGTGCATTACCGAGAGGGCTCAGAGATACCTCTCTGATACTCGGAGTGACAAATCCTAATCTCGACCTATGCCAACTCAACAAACACCATCGGAGACACCTGTAGAGCATCTTTATAGTCACCTAGTTATGTTGTGACGTTTGACAGCACACTAAGTGTTCCTCCGGTATTCGGGAGTTGCGTGATCTCATAGTCATAGGAACATGTATAAGTTATGGAGAAAGCAATAGCAACAAACTAAACAATCATCGTGCTAAGCTAACGGATGGGTCAAGTCAATCACATCATTCTCTAATGATGTGATGTCGTTAATCAAATGACAACTCGTGTCTATGGTTAGGAAACATAACCATCATTGATTCAACGAGCTAGTCAAGTAGAGGCATACTAGTGACATTATGTTTGTCTATGTATTCACACATGTACTAAGTTTCCGGTTAATACAATTCTAGCATGAATAATAAACATTTAACATGACATAAGGAAATATAAATAACAACTTTATTATTGCCTCTAGGGCATATTTCCTTTAGTCTCCCACTTGCACTAGAGTCAATAATCTAGATTACATTGTAATGATTCTAACACCCATGGAGTCTTGGTGCTGATCATGTTTTTCTCGTGAGAGAGGCTTAATCAATGGATCTGCAACTTTGAGATCCGTATGTATCTTGCAAATCTCTATGTCTCCCTCCTTGACTTGATCGCGGATGGAATTGAAGCGTCCCTTGATGTGCTTGGTTCTTTTGTGAAATCTGGATTCATTTGCCAAGGCAATTGCACCAGTGTTGTCACAAAAGATTTTCATTGGACCCGATGCACTAGGTATGACACCTAGATCGGATATGAACTCCTTCATCCAAACTCCTTCGTTTGCTGCTTCCGAAGCAGCTATGTACTCTCCTTCACACGTAGATCCCGCCACGACGCTCTACTTGGAACTGCACCAACTGACAGCTCCACCATTTAATAAAAATACATATCCGGTTTGTGACTTAGAGTCATCCGGATCAGTGTCAAAGCTTGCATCGACGTAACCATTTACGACGATCTCTTTGTCACCTCCATATACAAGAAACATATTCTTAGTCTCTTTCAGGTATTTCAGGATGTTCTTAACCATTGTCCAGTGATCCACTCCTGGATTACTTTGATACCTCCGTGCTAAACTAATAGCAAGGCACACATCAGGTCTGGTACACAGCATTGCATACATGATAGAACCTATGGCTGAAGCATAGGGAATGCCTTTCATTTTCTCTCTATCTTCTACAGTGGTCAGGCAGTGAGTCTGACTCAGCTTCACACCTTGTAACATAGGCAAGAATCCTTTCTTTGCCTGATCCATTTTGAACATCTTCAAAACTTTATCAAGGTATGTGCTTTGTGAAAGTCCAATTAAGCGCCTTGATCTATCTCTATAGATCTTTATACCCAATATATAAGCAGCTTCACAGAGATCTTTCATTGAAAAATTGTTATTCAAATATCCTTTTATGCTATTCAAAAATTCAGTATCATTTCCGATCAACAATATGTCATCTACATATAATATCAAAAATGCTACAGAGCTCCCACTCACTTTCTTGTAAATACAGGCTTCTCCAAAAGTTTGTATAAAACCATATGCTTTGATCACAATATCAAAGCGTATATTCCAACTCCGAGAGGCTTGCACTAGTCCATAAATGGATCGCTGGAGCTTGCACACTTTGTTAGCACCTTTTGGATCGACAAAACCTTCTGGTTGCATCATATACAACTCTTCTTTAATATATCCATTAAGGAATGCAATTTTGACATCCATTTGCCAAATTTCATAATCGTAAAATGCGGCAATTGCTAACATGATTCGGACAGACTTAAGCATCGCTACGGGTGCGAAGGTCTCATCATAGTCAACTCCTTGAACTTGTCGAAAACCTTTTGCAACAAGTCGAGCTTTGTAGATAGTAACATTACCGTCAGCGTCAGTCTTCTTCTTGAAGATCCATTTATTCTCTATGTCCTACCGATCATCGGGCAAGTCAACCAAAGTCCACACTTTGTTCTCATACATGGATCCCATCTCAGATTTCATGGCCTCAAGCCATTTTGCGGAATTTGGGCTCATCATCGCTTCCTCATAGTTCGTAGGTTCGTCATGGTCAAGTAACATGACCTCCAGAATAGGATTACCGTACCACTCTGGTGTGGATCTTACTCTGGTTGACCTACGAGGTTCGGTAGTAACTTGATCAGAAGTTCCATGATCATCATCATTAGCTTCCTGCCTTACTGGTGCAGGAATCACTGGAACTGATTTCAGTGATGAACTACTTTCCAATAAGGGAGCAGGTACAATTACCTCATCAAGTTCTACTTTCCTCCCACTCACTTCTTTCGAGAGAAACTCCTTCTCTAGAAAGGATCCATTATTAGCAACGAATATCTTTCCTTTGGATCTATGATAGAAGGTGCACCAAACAGTCACCTTTGGGTATCCTATGAAGACACATTTCTTCGATTTGGGTTCGAGCTTATCAGGTTGAAGCTTTTTCACATAAGCATCGCAGCCCCAAACGTTAAGAAACGACAACTTGGGTTTCTTGCCAAACCACAGCTCACAAGGTGTCGTCTCAACGGATTTAGATGGTGCCCTATTTAACATGAATGTAGCCATCTCTAAAGCATAACCCCAAAACGATAGAGGAAATCAGTAAGAGACGTCATAGATCGCACCATATCTAGTAATGTACGATTACGACGTTCGGACACACCATTACGCTGTGGTGTTCCAGGTTGTGTGAGTTCCGAAACTATTCCGCATTGTTTCAAATGAAGACCAAACTCGTAACTCAAATATTCTCCTCCACGATCAGATCATAGAAACTTTATTTTCTTGTTACGATGATTTTCCACTTCACTCTGAAATTCTTTGAACTTTTCAAATGTTTCAGACTTATGTTTCATTAAGTAGATATATCCATATCTGCTCAAATCATCTGTGAAGGTGAGAAAATAACGATATCCACCGCGAGCCTCAATGTTCATTGGACCACATACTTCAGTATGTATGATTTCAAATAACTCTATTGCTCACTCCATTGTTCTGGAGAACGGAGTTTTAGTCATCTTGCCCATGAGGCATGGTTCGAAAGTAGCAAGTGATTCCAGAAGTTCATCAGAATTGAGTTTCTTCATGCACTTTACACCAATATGACCCAAACGGCAATGCCACAAATAAGTTGCACTATCATTATCAACTCTGCATCTTTTGGCTTCAATACTACAAACACAGTATCACTACTATCAAGATTTAGTAAAAGTAGACCACTCATCAAGGGTGCATGACCTTAAAAGATATTACTCATATAAATAGAACAACCATTATTATCTGATTTAAATGAATAACCGTCTCGCATCAAACAAGATCCAAATATAATGTTCATGCTCAACGCTGGCACCAAATAACAATTATTTAGGTGTAAAACTAATCCCGAAGGTAGATGTAGAGGTAGCGCACCGATGGCGATCACATCGACTTTGGAACAATTTCCCACGCGCATCGTCACCTTGTCCTTCGCTTAATCCATAGCCCCTGTTTCGAGTTGCAAATAATAGCAACAAAACCAATATCAAATACCTAGGCGCTACTGCGAGCATTAGTAAGGTACACATCAATAACATGTATATAAAATATACCTTTCACTTTGCCATCCTTCTTCTCCGCCAAATACTTGGGGCAGTTCCGCTTCCAGTGACCAGTCCCTTTGCAGTAGAAGCACTCAGTCTCAGGCTTAGGTCCAGACTTGGGTTTCTTCACTTGAGCAGCAACTGGCTTGTTGTACTTCTTGAAATTCCCCTTCTTCCCTTTACCCTTTTTCTTGAAACTGGTGGTCTTGTTGACCATCAACACTTGATGCTCCTTCTTGATTTCTACCTCCGCAGCCTTTAGCATTGCGAAGAGCTCAGGAATCGTCTTATCCATCCCTTGCATATTATAGTTCATCACGAAGCTCTTGTAGCTTGGTGGCAGTGATTGAAGAACTCTGTCAATGACACTATCATCAGGAAGATTAACTCCCAGCTGAGTCAAGTGGTTGTGGTACCCAGACATTCTGAGTATATGTTCACTGACGGAACTATTCTCCTCCATTTTGCAGCTATAGAACTTATTGGAGACTTCATATCTCTCAATCCGGGCATTTGCTTGAAATATTAACTTCAACTCCTGGAACATCTCATATTCTCCATGATGTTAAAAATGTCGTTGAAGTCCCGGTTCTAAGCCGTAAATCATGGCACACTGAAATATCGAGTAGTCATTAGCTTTGCTCTACCAGGTGTTGACAACATCTGGCGTTGCTCCTGCAGCGGGTTTGTCACCTAGCGGTGCTTCCAAGACGTAATTCTTCGATGCGGCAATGAGGATAATCCTCAAGTTATGGACCCAGTCCATGTAGTTTCTACCATCATCTTACAACTTAGATTTCTCTAGGAACGCATTAAAATTCAACGGAACAACAACACATGCCATCTATCTACAACAACATAGACATGCAAAATACTATCAGTACTAATTAAGTTCATGATAAATTAAAGTTCAATTAATCAAATTACTTAAGAACTCCCACTTAGATAGACATCTATCTAATCATCTAAGTGATCACGTGATCCATATCAACTAAACCATGTCCGATCATCAGGTGAGATGGACTAGTTTTCAATGGTGAACATCACTATGTTGATCATATCTACTATATGATTCATGCTCAACCTTTCGGTCTCAGTGTTCTGAGGCCATATCTGCATATGCTAGGCTCGTCAAGTTTAACCCGAGTATTCTGCATGAGCAAAACCGGCTTGCACCCGTTGTATGTGAACGTAGAGCTTATCACATCCAATCATCACATGGTGTCTCAGCATGACGAACTGTAGCAACGGTGCATACTTAGGGAGAACACTTATACCTTGAAATTTAGCGAGAGATCATCTTATAATGCTACCTCCGAACTAAATAAAGTAAGATGCATAAAGGATAAACATCACATGCAATCAAAATAATTGGTATGATATGGTCATCATCATCTTGTGCCTTTGATCTCCATCTACAAAGCACCGTCATGATCACCATCTTCACTGGCTTGACACCTTGATCTCCATCGAAGCATTTTTGTCATCTCACCAACTATTTCTTCTAGGACTATCGCTACCGCTTAGTGAGAAAGTAAAGCAATTACATGGCGATTGCATTTCATACAATAAAGTGACAACCATATGGCTCCTGCCAGTTGCCGATAATTGTGTTACAAAACATGATCATCTCACACAATAAAAATGAGCATCATGTCTTGACCATATCACATCACAACATGCCCTGCAAAAACAAGTTAGACGTCCTCTACTTTGTTGTTGAAAGTTTTACGTGGCTGCTACAGGCTGAGCAAGAACCGTTCTTACCTACGCATCAAAACCCAGAATGTGGGGCATAGCGTAAGTAGAATGTCGGTCTAGAACGCAGTAATTTCAAAAAAAATCCTACGCACACGCAAGATCTATCATGGTGATACATAGCAATGAGAGGGGAAGAGTGGTGTCCACGTACCCTCGTAGACCGTAAGAGGAAGCGTTATGACAGCGCTGTTGATGTAGTCGAACGTCTTCACGATCCAACCGATCCTAGCACCGAAAGTACGGCACTGCTACCTCTTGAGCACTGCGTTGGTTTTCCCTTGATGAGGAAAGGGTGATGCAGTAAAGTAGCATAAGTATTTACCTCAATTTTTGAGAACCAAGGTATCAATCCAGTAGGAGATCACACTCGAGTCCCACGCACCTACACAAAGAAATAAGAACCTCGCAACCAACGTGATAAAGGGGTTGTCAATCCCTTCACGGTCACTTACGAGAGTGAGATCTGATAGATATGATAAGATAATATTTTTGGTATTATTATGATAAAGAGAAATAAAGATGCAAAGTAAAATAAATGGCAATAGAAATAACTTAGTGTTGGAAGATTAATATGATGGAAGATAGACCCGGGGGCCATAGGTTTCACTAGTGGCTTCTCTCAAGAGCATAAGTATTATGGTGGGTAAACGAATTACTGTCGAGCTTTTGATAAAATTGAGCATAGTTATGAGAATATCTAGGTATGATCATGTACATAGGCATCACGTCCGTGACAAGTAGACCGAAATGATTCTGCATCTACTACTATTACTCCACACATCGACCGCTATCTAGCATGCATCTAGAGTATTACGTTCATAAGAACATAGTAATGCTTTAAGTAAGATGACATGATGTAGAGGGATAAACTCATGCAATATGATATAAACCCCATCTTTTTATCATTGATGGCGCCAATATAATACGTGTCGTTTCCCTTTCTGTCACTGGAATCGAGCACCGCAAGATTGAACCCAAAGCTAAGCACTTCTCCCATTGCAAGAAATATCAATCTAGTAGGCCAAACCAAACTGATAATTTGAAGAGACTTGCATAGATAAACCAATCATACATAAAAGAATTCAGAGGAGATTCAAATATTGTTCATAGATAAACTTGATCATAAACCCACAATTCATCAGATCTCGACAAACACACCGCAAAAGAAGATTACATTGAATAGATCTCCAAGAGAATCGAGGAGAACTTTGTATTGAGATCCAAAGAGAGAGAAGAAGCCATCTAGCTAATAACTATGGACCCGAAGGTCTAAAGTAAACTACTCACACATCATTGGAGAGGCCATGGATTTGATGTAGAGGCCCTCCGTGATCAATGCCCCTTCCGGCGGAGCTCCGGAAATGGCCCCAAGATGGGATCTCTCGGTACAGAAGGTTGCGGCGGTGGAATTAGGTTTTCGTGGTGCTCCTGGATGTTTGTGGGTACATGGATATATATAGGAGGAAGAAGTAGGTCAGTGGAGCAACGAGGGGCCCATGAGGGTGGAGGGCGCGCCCAGGGGGGTAGGCGCGCCCCCTGCCTCGTGGCTTCATCGATTGTTTCTTGACGCCCACTCCAAGTCTCCTGGGTCACATTCGTTGAGAGAATCACGTTCTTGAAGGTTTCATTCCATTTGGACTCCGTTTCATATTCCTTTTCTGCGAAACCCTAAAATAGGCAAAAAAAGCAATTTGGGTTGGGCCTCCGGTTAGTAGGTTTGTCCCAAAAATGATATAAAAGTGTAAAATAAAGCCCATTGACATCCAAAATAGATAATATAATAGCATGGAGCAATCAAAAATTATAGATACGCTGGAGACGTATCAAGCATCCCCAAGCTTAATTCCCGCTCGTCCTCGAGTAGGTAAATGATAAAAGAAGAATTTTTTATGTGGAATGCTTTCGAACATATTTCTCAATGTAATTTTTCTTTATTGTGCCATGAATGTTCAGATCCGAAAGATTCAAGATAAAATTTTAATATTGACACAAAAGTAATAATACCTCAAAGATACTACCTAGCAATTATGTCTTCTCAAAATAACATGGCCAAAGAAAGTTATCCCTACAAAATCGTATAGTCTGGCTATGCTCTATCTTCACCACACAAAATATTTAAATGATGCACAACCCCGATGACAAGCAAAGCAATTGTTTCATACTTTTGATGTTCTCAAACTTTTTCAATCTTCATGCAATATATGAGCATGAGCCATGGATAGAGCACTATATGTGGAATAGAATGGTGGTTGTGGAGAAGACAAAAAGGAGAAGATAGTCTCACATCAACTAGGCAGATCAACAGGCTGTGGAGATGCCCATCAATAGATATCAATCTGAGTGAGTAGGGCCGTGTGAATGGCCCTCCGATGATTTCTTGAGATCCACCGGGATTTATGAGGATTTTTATGAACTGGCTAGTAATGCAGGCCTCACCGACTTCCTCCACGACCAACTCTTGATAACCCACAAGTATAGGGGATCGCAACAGTTTTCGATAAGTAAGAGTGTCGAACCCAACGAGGAGCTAAAGGTAGAACAAATATTCCCAACAAGTTCGCTTTACCTAGAACAAGTATGAAACTAGAAGTACTTTGTAGGTATTGTTGGATAGGTTTGCAAGATAAAAAAGAGTACGCAAATAAAAAGTAGGGGCTGTTTAGATAAAGAAACAATAAAGTAAATATAGTGAGTGTGGAAAAGTGGTGGTAGGAGTTGCAAAATTGCCCCTAAGCAATTGACTACTTTACTAGACCGATAGCAAGTATTATGTGGGAAAGGCCACTGCTAGCATGTGATCCCTGACTTGGAATTCTATGCACTTATGATTGGAACTATTAGCAAGCATTCCCCCTTCAATCCCATATGCATCAATTTCTATGCTAGGTTGAAGCTTCTGTCACTCTTGCCCTCCAATACATAGTCCTATCAACATACAACTAACCCTAGGGCACGCACGTAATCATATGATGGGCATCAAAGAATAGCAACATAACCACAAGCAAATTAAATCAATCATAGCAATTCATCAACCACCGATAGGACAATGAAAATCTACTCACACATCATAGGATGGCAACACATCATTGGATAATAATATGAAGCATAAAGCACCATGTCCAAGTAGAGGGTACAACGGGTTGCGGGAGAGTGGACCGCTGTAGATAGAGGGGGGAAGGTGATGGAGATGTTGGTGAAGATGGCGGAGGTGTTGGTGTAGATCGCGGTTATGATGATGGCCCCCGGTGGCACTCCGGTGCCACCGGAAGCGAGGGGGAGAGAACCCCCCTCCTTCTTCTTCCTTGAACTCCTCCCTAGATGGGAGAAGGGTTTCCCCTCTGGTCCATGGACTCCATGGCACGGGAGGGGCGAGAGCCCCTCCGAGATTGGATCTGTCTCTCTGTCTCTCTTTGTTTCTGCGTTTTTAGATTCTTCCCTTTCGCCGTTTCTTATATTCCCGGAGATCCGTAACTCCGATTGGGCTGAAATTTTAACACGATCTCTATCCGGATATTAGCTTTCTTGCGGCGAAATAAGGGCATCAACCGCCTT
Organism: Triticum aestivum; assembly: GCF_018294505.1. Lineage (NCBI taxonomy): Eukaryota > Viridiplantae > Streptophyta > Magnoliopsida > Poales > Poaceae > Triticum > Triticum aestivum. Next base: position 720,227,632 of record NC_057812.1, on the reverse strand, counting down.
ACGGGTGGCCCACGAGGGTTAGGGGCGCGCCCCCCTACCTCGTGGCCACCTCGGTCACCGTCTCGCGTGTATTTATCTTCCCAAAAATCATATATATTCCAAAAAAATTTGCGTCAGTTTTTATCCCGTTTGGACTCCATTTGATATGGATATTCTGCGAAACAAAAAACATGCAACAGACAGGAATTGGCACTGGGTACTGGATCAATATGTTAGTCCCAAAAATAGTATAAAAAGTTTCCAAAAGTATATGAAAGTTGTAGAATATTGGCATGGAACAATCAAGAATTATAGATAATATGGAGACATATCAGCATCCCCAAGCTTAATTCATGCTAGTCCTCGAGTAGGTAAATGATAAAAAATATAATTTTTGATGTGGAATGCTACCTAGCATAATCTTGATCATGTATCTAATCATGGCATGAATATTAAGACACGAGTGATTCAAAGCAATAGTCTATCATTTGACATAAAAACAATAATACTTCAAGCCCACTAATAAAGCAATCATGTATTTTCAAAATAACAAGGCCAAAGAAAGTTATCCCTACAAAATCTAGTCTGGCTATGCTCCATCTTCACCACACAAAATACTCACATCATGCACAACCCCGATGACAAGCCAAGCAATTGTTTCATACTTTTGACGTTCTCAAACCTTTTCAACTTTCACGCAATACATGAGCGTGAGCCATGGACATAGCACTATAGGTGGAATAGAATGGTGGTTGTGGAGAAGACAAAAAGGAGAAGATAGTCTCACATAAACTAGGCGTATCAACGGGCTATGGAGATGCCCATCAATAGATATCAATCTGAGTGAGTAGGGATTGCCATGCAACAAATGCACTAGATCTATAAGTATATGAAAGCTCAACAAAAGAAACTAAGTGGGTGTGCATCGAACTCGCTTGCTCATGAAGACCTAGGGCATTTTGAGGAAGCCCACCATTGGAATATACAAACCAAGTTCTATAATGAAAAATTCCCACTAGTATATGGAAGTGATATCATAGGAGACTCTCTATCATGAAGATCATGGTCCTACTTTGAAGCACAAGTGTGGAAAAGGATAGTAGCATTGTCCCTTCTCTCTTTTTCTCTCGTTTTTTTATTTTATTTTATTTGGGCCTTCTCTTTTTTTATGGCCTCTTTTTTCGTCCGGAGTCTCATCCCGACTTGTGGGGGGATCATAGTCTCCATCATCCATTTCTCACTTGGGACAATGCTATAATAATGATGATCATCACACTCAAGGATTACAACTCAAGGATTACAACTCAATACTTAGAACAAAATATGACTCTATGTGAATGCCTCCGGCGGTGTACCGGGATGTGCAATGATGCATGAGTGACATGTATGAAATTATGAACAGTGGCTTTGCCACAAATACGATGTCAACTACATGATCATGCAAGCAATATGACAATGATGAAGCGTGTCATAATAATGGAACGGTGGAAAGTTTCATGGCAATATATCTAGGAATGGCTATGGAAATTCCATAATAGGTTGGTATGGTGGCTGTTTTGAGGAAGGTATATGGTGGGTTTAAGGTACCGGCAAAAATTGCGCGGTATTAGAGAGGCTAGCAATGGTGGAAGGGTGAGAGTGCGTATAATCCATGGACTCAACATTAGTCATAAAGAACTCACATACTTATTGCAAAAATCTATTAGTTATCAAAACAAAGTATTACACGCATGCTCCAAGGGGGATAGATTGGTAGGAAAAGACCATCGCTCGTCCCCGAACGCCACTCATAAGGAAGACAATCAATAAATAAATCATGCTCCGACTTCATCACAAAACGGTTCACCATACGTGCATGCTACGGGAATCACAAACTTCAACACAAGTATTTCTCAAATTCACAACTACTCAACTAGCATGACTGATACGTCTCCAACATATCTATAATTTTTAATTGCTCCATGCTATATTATCTTATGTTTTGGATGTTTATGGGCTTTATTATACACTTTTATATTATTTTTGGGACTAACCTATTAACCCAGAGCCCAGTGCCAGTTTCTGTTTTTTTCCTTGTTTTAGAGTATCGCAGAAAAGGAAAATCAAACAGAGTCCAATTGACCTGAAACTTCATGAAACTTATTTTTGGAAGGAAAGCAACACGAAAGACTTGGAGTCCACGTAAGGGAAGCAACGAGGTAGGGGGTGCGCCCACCCCCCTGGGCGCGCCCTCCACCCTCGTGGGCCCCTCGTGGCTCCCCTCACGTACTTCTTCCTCCTATATATACCCATATACCCTAAAACGATCGGGGAGCACAATAGATCGGGAGTTCTGCCGCCAGAAGCCTCCGTAGCCACCGAAAGCCAATCTAGACCCATTCCGGCACCCTGCCGGAGGGGGAATCCCTCTCCAGTGGCCATCTTCATCATCCCGGTGCTCTCCATGACGAGGAGGGAGTAGTTCTCCTTCGGGGCTGAGGGTATGTACCAGTAGCTATGTGTTTGATCTCTCTCTCTCTCTCGTGTTCTTGAGGTGATACGATCTTGATGTATCGCGAGCTTTCCTATTACATTTGGATCCTATGATGTTTCTTCCCCCCTCTACTCTCTTGTAATGGATTGAGTTTCCCCTTTTGAAGTTATCTTATCGGATTGAGTCTTTAAAGATTTGAGAACACTTGATGTATGTCTTGCCGTGCGTATCTGTGGTGACAATGGGATATCACATGATTCACTTGATGTATGTTTTGGTGATCAACTTGCGGGTTCTGCCCATGAACCTATGCATAGGGGTTGGCACATGTTTTCGTCGTGATTCTCCGGTAGAAACTTTGGGGCACACTTTGAGGTTCTATGTGTTGGTTGAATAGATGAATCTGAGATTGTGTGATGCATATCGTATAATCATACCCACGGATACTTGAGGTGACATTGGAGTATCTAGGTGACATTAGGGTTTTGGTTGATTTGTGTCTTAAGGTGTTATTCTAGTACGTACTCTAGGGTTGTTTGTGACACTTATAGGAATAGCCCAACGAATTGATTGGAAAGAATAACTTTGAGGTGGTTTCATACCCTACCATAATCTCTTCGTTTGTTCTCCGCTATTACTGACTTTTGAGTGACTCTTTGTTTCATGTTGAGGGATAGTTATGTGATCCAATTATGTTATTATTGTTGAGAGGACTTGCACTAGTGAAAGTATGAACCCTAGGCCTTGTTTCAACGCATTGCAATACCGTTTACGCTCACTTTTATCATTAGTTACCTTGCTGTTTTTATATTTTCAGATTACAAAAACCTTTATCTACTATCCATATTGCACTTGTATTACCAACTCTTTGCTGAACTAGTGCACCTATACAATGTACCATTGTATTGGGTGTGTTGGGGACACAAGAGACTCTTTGTTATTTGGTTGCAGGGTTGTTTGAGAGAGACCATCTTCATCCTATGCCTCCCACGGATTGATAAACCATAGGTCATCCACTTGAGGGAAATTTGCTACTGTCCTGCAAAGCTCTGCACTTGGAGGCCCAACAACGTCTACAAGAATAAGGTTGTGTAGTAGACATCAAGCTCTATTCTGGCGCCGTTGCCGGGGAGGTTAGCGCTTGAAGGTATATCTTTAGATCTTGCAATCAAGTCTTTTAGTTTCTTGTTTTATCATTAGTTTAGTTTATAAAAGAAAATTAAGAAAAAATGGAATTAAGTTTGCCTCATATGCTTCATCTTTTTAATATCTTTCGTGAGTATGATGGAAAGGAAAATTGTGCCCAAGTGTTAGAAGAAGAATGCATTAAAATGTTTGGCATTAAATATTTGAATGATGAGCATGATTGCAATGTTGTTAGTATGAATTCCTTGAATATCCATGATGCTAATGATATGCAAAGCCACAAGCTTGGGGAATCTATGTTTGATGAAGATGATATCTTTTTGTCCCCCAAGTTTTGATGAGCAAATCTATTAAGATGAAAGCATGCCTCCTATTTATGATTATTATATTGATGAAAGTGGAATTGGAGAGGTCATGACTTTATTTAGTAATGAATCCACTATTTCGGAAGAGGTTCCAATTGATTATGAGAACAAAGTTGCTATCTATGATGATTATTGTGATTACTTGTATGCTTTAAAGAATAATGATAACCATGAAACTTGTCATCATGATTTTAGTTTTCAATTGGATTATGCCTCACATGATAATTATTTTGTTGAGTTTGCTCCCACTATTATTCATGAGAAGAATTTTTCTTATGTGGAGAGTAATAAAATTTCTATGCTTGTAGATCATGAAAAGAATGCTTTAGGTGCTGGTTATATTGTTGAATTCATTCATGATTCTACTGAAAATTATTATGAGGGAGGAATATATGCTTGTAGGAATTGCAATAATATCAACTTTCCTCTCTATGTGCTTAAAATCTTGAAGTTTTGCTTGCTTTACCTTCCTATGCTAATTGATTATTGTTTCCATAAGTTGTTTTCTCACAAAATCCCTATGCATAGGAAGTGGGTTAGAGTTAAATTTGCTAGTAATATTCTTCATGATGCTCTCTTTATGTTTCAATTCTTATCTTTTATGTGATCATCGTTGAAATCATCATGCCTAGCTAGGGGCGTTAAACGATAGCGCTTGTTAGGAGGCAACCCAATTTTATTTTTGTTCCTTTATTTTTGCTCCTGTTTAGTAATAAATAATTCATGTAGCCTCTGTTTATATGTGTTTTTATGCTTTTAATTAGTGTTTGTGCCAAGTAGAACCGTTGGGAAGACTTGGGGAAAGTCTTGTTGATCTTGCTGTAAAAAACAGAAACTTTAGCGCTCACGAGAATTGCTGCCATTTTTTATTGGAGAGTGATATTTAGTTAGTTATTTTTGCAGATGATTAATAGATAAATTCTTCACGTCCATCAATTTATTTTAAAATTTTATGAGTTCCATAAGTATATGTTTGATCCAGATTACTACAGACTGTTCTGTTTTTGACAGATTCTGTTTTCGATGTGTTGTTTGCTTATTTTGATGAATCTATGAGTAGTATCAGAAGGTATGAACCATATATAAGTTGGAATACAGTAGATATTACACCAATATGAATTTAGAATGAGTTCACAACAGTACCTAAGTGGTGATTTATTTTCTTATACTAACGGAGCTTACGAGTTTTCTGTTATGTTTTGTGTTGTGAAGTTTTCAAGTTTTGGGTAAAGATTCGATCGACTATGGAATAAGGTGTGGAAAGAGCCTAATCTTGGGGATTCCCAAGGCACCCCAAGGTAATATTCAAGGAAAACCAAAAACCTAAGCTTGGGGATGCCCCGGAAGGCATCCCCTCTTTCGTCTTCGTTCATCGGTAACTTTACTTGGAGCTATATTTTTATTCGCCACATGATATGTGTTTTGCTTGGAGCGTCATTTTATTTTATTTAGTTTTTCTTGCTGTTTGAATAAAATACCAAGATCTGAAATTCTTAAATGTTAGAGAGTCTTCACATAGTTGCATAATCATTCGACCACTCATGGATCTTCACTTATATCTTTCGGAGTAGTTTGTCATTTGCTCTAGTGCTTCACTTATATCTTTTTAGAGCACGGTGGTGGTTTTATTTTGAAGAAATAGATGAATTCTCGTGCTTCACTTATATTATTTTGAGGGTCTTAAATAGCATGGTAATTTGCTTAAATAATCCTAATATGTAGGCATCCAAGAATAGTAAAAACTTTGTTATGAGTGTGTTGAACACTAAGAGAAGTTTGATGCTTGATGATTGTTTTGAGATATGGAGGTAATAATATCAAAGTCGTGCTAGTTGAGTAGTTGTGAATTTGAGAAATGCTTGTGTTGAAGTTTGCAAGTCCCGTAGCACGCACGTATGGTAAACGTTGTGTAACAAATTTGAAACATGAGGTGTTATTTGATTGTCCTCCTTATGAGTGGCGGTCGGGGACGAGCGATGGTCTTTTCCTACCAATCTATCCCCCTAGGAGCATGCGCGTAGTACCGAGGTTTTTGATGACTTGTAGATTTTTGCAATAAGTATGTGAGTTCTTTATGACTAATGTTGAGTCCATGGATTATACGCACTCTCACCCTTCCATCATTGCTAGCCTCTTCGGTACCATGCATTGCCCTTTCTCACATTGAGAGTTGGTGCAAACTTCGCCGGTGCATCCAAACCCCGTGATATGATACGCTCTTTCACACATAAACCTCCTTGTATCTTCCTCAAAACAGCCACAATACCTACCTATTATGGCATTTCCATAGCCATTCCGAGATATATGTCCATGCAACTTTCCACCATTCCGTTTATCATGACACGCATCATCATTGTCATATTGCTTTGCATGATCATGTAGTTGACATTGTATTTGTGGCAAAGCCACCGTTCATAATTTTTCATACATGTCACTCTTGATTCATTGCATATCCCGGTACACTGCCGGAGGCATTCATATAGAGTCATACTTTGTTCTAGTATCGAGTTGTAATCATTGAGTTGTAAATAAATAGAAGTGTGATGATCATCATTTTCTAGAGCATTGTCCCAAGTGAGGAATTAAAAAAGGCCATAAAAAAGAGAAGGCCCAAAGAGAAAAAAAGAAAAAAAAAGAGAAAGGCCATAAAAAAGAGAAGGCCCCAAAAAATGAGAGAAAAAGAGAGAAGGGACAATGCTACTATCCTTTGCCACACTTGTGCTTCAAAGTAGCACCATAATCCTCATGATAGATAGTCTCTTGTTTTGTCACTTTCATATACTAGTGGGAATTTTCATTATGGAATTTGGCTTGTATATTCCTACAATGGGCCACCTCAAGTTCCCTAGGTCTTTGTGAGCAAGCAAGTTGGATGCACACCCACTTAGTTTCTTTTGTTGAGCTTTGATACATTTATAGCTCTAGTGAATCCGTTGCATGGCAATCCCTACTCCTTGCATTAACATCTATCGGTGGGTATCTCCATAGCCCATTGATTAGCCTCGTTGATGTGAGACTTTCTCCTTTTCGTCTTCTCCACATAACCCCATTATCATATTCTATTCCACCCATAGTGCTATGTCCTTGGCTCGCGCTCATATATTGCGTGAAAGTTTATAGGTTTGAGATTACTAAAGTATGAAACAATTTCTTGGCTTGTCATTGGGGTTGTGCATGATGAGAGCATTCTTGTGTGATGAAAATGGAGCATGACTAAACTATATGATTTTGTATGGATGAACTTTCTTTGGCCATGTTATTTTGAGAAGACATGATTGCTTAGTTAGTATGCTTGAAGTATTATTATTTTTATGTCAATATGAACTTTTATATTGAATCTTTCGGATCTGAATATTCATACCACAATTAAGAAGAATTACATTGAAATTATGCCAAGTAGCACTCCGCATCAAAAATTCTGTTTTTTATCATTTACCTACTCGAGGACGAGCAGGAATTAAGCTTGGGGATGCTTGATACGTCTCCAACGTATCTATAATTTTTGATTGCTCCATGCTATATTATCTTCTGTTTTGGATGTTTATGGGCTTTATTATACACTTTTATATTATTTTTGGGACTAACCTATTAACCCAGAGCCCAGTGCCAGTTTCTGTTTTTTTCCTTGTTTTAGAGTATCGCAGAAAAGGAAAATCAAACGGAGTCCGATTGACCTGAAACTTCACGGAACTTATTTTTGGAAGGAAAGCAACACGGAAGACTTGGAGTCCACGTAAGGGAAGCAACGAGGAAGCCACGAGGCAGGGGGCGCCCACCCCCCTGGGCGCGCCCTCCACCCTCGTGGGCCCCTCGTGGCTCCCCTCACGTACTTCTTCCTCCTATATATACCCATATACCCTAAAACGATCGGGGAGCACAATAGATCGGGAGTTCCACCGCCAGAAGCCTCCGTAGCCGCCGAAAGCCAATCTAGACCCGTTCTGGCACCCTGCCGGAGGGGGAATCCCTCTCCGGTGGCCATATTCATCATCCCGGTGCTCTCCATGATGAGGAGGGAGTAGTTCTCCCTCGGGGCTGAGGGTATGTACCAGTAGCTATGTGTTTGATCTCTCTCTCTCGTGTTCTTGAGGTGATACGATCTTGATGTATCGCGAGATTTGCTATTATATTTGGATCCTATGATGTTTCTTCCCCCCTCTACTCTCTTGTAATGGATTGAGTTTCCCCTTTTGAAGTTATCTTATCGGATTGAGTCTAAAGATTTGAGAACACTTGATGTATGTCTTGCTGTGCGTAAATGTGGTGACAATGGGATATCACGTGATTCACTTAATGTATGTTTTGGTGATCAACTTGCGGGTTCCACCCATGAACCTATGCATAGGGGTTGGCACACGCTTTCATCGTGATTCTCCGATAGAAACTTTGGGGCACTCTTCGAGGTTCTATGTGTTGGTTGAATAGATGAATGAGAGATTGTGTGATGCATATCGTATAATCATACCCATGGATACCTGAGGTGACATTGGAGTATCTAGGTGACATTAGGGTTTTGGTTGATTTGTGTCTTAAGGTGTTATTCTAGTACGAACTCTAGGGCTGTTTGTGACACTTATAGGAATAGCCCAATGGATTGATTGGAAAGAATAACTTTGAGGTGGTTTCATACCCTACCATAATCTCTTCGTTTGTTCTCCGCTATTAGTGAATTTGGAGTGACTCTTTGTTGCATGTTGAGGGATAGTTTTGTGATCCAACTATGTTATTATTGTTGAGAGGACTTGCACTAGTGAATGTATGAACCCTAGGACTTGTTTCGACGCATTGCAATACTGTTTACGCTCACTTTTATCATTATTTACCTTGCTGTTTTTATATTTTCAGATTACAAAAACCTTTATCTACTATCCATATTGCACTTGTATTACCATCTCTTTGCCGAACTAGTGCACCTATACAATGTACCATTGTATTGGGTGTGTTGGGGACACAAGAGACTCTTTGTTATTTGGTTGCAGGGTTGTTTGAGAGAGACCATCTTCATCCTACGCCTCCCACGGATTGATAAACCTTAGGTCATCCACTTGAGGGAAATTTGCTACTGTCCTACAAACCTCTGTACTTGGAGGCCCAACAATGTCCACAAGAATAAGGATGTGTAGTAGACATCAATGACTCTAATATCACCATCTCCATATCTCAAAACAATTATCAGGTATCAAACTTCTCATAGTATTCAATGCACTTCTATGAAAGTTTTTATATTAAAGCAAATTTCCATGTTGTTCTAAAGGACTCTCAAAATAATATAACTAAAGCATGAGAGATCAATTGTTTCTATAAAATAAAACCACCGCCGTGCTCTAAAAGATATAAGTGAAGCACTAGAGAAAAAACTATATAGCTCAAAAGATATAAGTGAAGCACATAGAGTATTCTAATAAATTCCAAATCATGTGAGTCTCTATCAAAAGGTGTGTACAGCAAGGATGATTGTGGTAAACTAAAAATCAAAGACTCAAATCATACAAGACACTCCAAGCAAAACACATATCATGTGGTGAATAAAACTATAGCTCCAAGTAAAGTTACCGATAGACGAAGACGAAAGAGGGAATGCCTTCCGGGGCTTCCCGAAGCTTAGGCTTTTTTTTGTCCTTGAATTTTAACTTGGCGTTCCATGGGCATCCCCAAGCTTAGGCTCTTGCCACTCCATGTTCCATAATCCATTAAATCTTTAGCCAAAACTTGAAAACTTCACAACACAAAACTCAAAATAGAAAATCTCGTGAGCTCCGTTAGTGAAAGAAAAAAAACACCACTTCAAGGTACTGTAATGAACTATTCTTTATTTATATTGGTGTTAAAACTACTGTATTCCAACTTATCTATGGTTTATAAACTCTTTTACTAGCCATAGATTCATCAAAATAAGCAAACAACACATGAAAAACAGAATCTGTCAAACACAGAACAGTCTGTAGTAATCTGTAGCTAACGCAACTTATAGACCTCCAAAAATTCTAAAATAAATTGTTCGACGTGAGGAATTTATCTATTAATCATATTCAAAAAGAATTAACTAAATGTCACTCTCGAATAAAAAATGGCAGCAATTCTCATGAGCTCTAAAGTTTTTGTTTTTTACAGCAAGATCAACAAGACTTTCACCAAGTCTTCCCAACGGTTCTACTTGGCACAAACACTAATTAAACACAAAAAACACAACAAAAACAGAGGCTAGATAAATTATTTATTAATAAACAGGGGAAAAAAGCAAGGAATAAAAATAAAATCGGGTTGCCTCCCAACAAGCGCTATCGTTTAACGCCCCTAGTTAGGCATAGAAGTGAAGATAGATCTAGGTATTGCCATCTTTGGTAGGCAATCCATAAGTGGCTCGCATAATAGATTCATATGGTAATTTAATTTTATTTCTAGGGAAGTGTTGCATGCCTTTCCTTAATGGAAATTGGAATTTAATATTCCCTTCCTTCATACCAATAATTGCACCAATCGTTCTAAGGAAGGGTCTACCAAGAATAGTAGGACATGAAGGATTGCAATCTATATCAAGAACAATGAAATCTATGGGCAAATAGTTCCTATTTTCAACAATAATAAGATCATGAATTCTTCCCATAGGTTTCTTAATAGTGGAATCCGCAAGGTGCAAGTTTAAAGAGCAATCATCAAAATCACCGAAACCTAGCAAATCACACAAAGTTTCTGGAATCGTGGAAACACTAGCGCCCAAATCACACAAAGCATAACACTGATGATCTTAAATTTTAATTCTAATCATAGGTTCCCACTCACCATAAAGTTTTCTAGGGATGGAAACTTCCAACTCAAGTTTTTTTTCCATAAGATTGCATCAAAGCATCAACGATATGTTTAGTAAAAGCTTTATTTTGACTATAAGCATGAGGAGAATTTAGCACGGATTGCAACAAGGAAATACAATATATCAAAGAGCAATTATCATAATTAAATTCCTCAAAATCCAAGATAGTGGGTTCATTACTACTTAAAGTTTTAACCTCTTCAATCCCACTTTTAACAATTTTTGCATCAAGATCTAAAAACTTCGAATCATTGGAACGTCTTTTAAATAAAGTTGACTCATCTTAAGTCCCATAATTATCAAGATTCATATTGCAAAACAAAGATTTAATAGGGGACACATCAATAACTTTTAGATCTTCATCATTATTATCATGGAAACTAGAAGAACACGCTTTCACAAAGCAATCTTTCTTAGCCCGCATCCTAGCGGTTCTTTCTTTTCACTCATCAATGGAAATTCTCATGGCTTTGATAGACTCATTGATATCATGCTTAGGTGGAATAGATCTAAGATTCAAAGAATCAACATCAAGAGAAATTCTATCAACGTTCCTAGCCAATTCATCAACCTTAAGCATTTTTTCTTCAAGCAATGCATTGAAATTCTTTTGTGAATTCATAAACTACTTAACACTAGTATCAAATTCAGAGGGCAACTTATTAAAATTTCCATAAGAATTGTTGTAGGAAACGGCCTAGAATTAAAATTACCTCTATACGCGTTATTACCAAAATTGTTCCTACCAACAAAATTCAGATCCATAGATTCATTATTATTCTCAATCAAGGTAGACAAAGGCACATCATTAGGATCAGAGGAAACACTCATATTAGCAAACAATTTCATAAGTTCATCCATCTTTCCACTCAAAACATTAATATCTTCAATTGCATGCACTTTTTATTAGTAGATCTTTCGGTGTGCCATTGAGAATAATTAACCATAATATTATATAGGAGTTTATTAGCTTCTCCTAAAGTGATTTCCATAAAAGTGCCTCCCGCGACCGAATCTTAAAGATTTCTAGAAGCAAAGTTCAATCCGACATAAAAATTCTGTATAATAATCCATAAATTCAAACCATGTGTAGGGAAATTACGTATCATTAATTTCATCCTCTCCCAAGATTGTTCAACATGTTCATGATCAAGTTGCTTAAAATTCATAATATCATTTCTAAGAGAGATGATCTTAGCGGGAGGAAAATACTTAGAGATAAAAGCATATTTGCACTTATTCCATGAATCAATACTATTTTTAGCCAAAGATGAAAACCAAGCTTTAGCACGATCTCTAAGGGAAAATGGAAATAGCTTAAGTTTAACAATATCATTATCCACATCTTTCTTATTTTGCATATCACACAAATCAACAAAGTTGTTTAGATGGGTAGCGGCATCTTCACTAGGAAGGTCGGCGAATTGATCTTTCATGACAAGATTCAACAAAGCATCATTAATTTCACAAAGATTCAACATCGGTAAGAGGAGCAATCGGAGTGCTAAGAAAATCATTGTTGTTGGTATTGGTAAATTCACACAATTTAGTATTATCTTGAGCCATCGTGACAAGCAAGCAATCCAACACATGAGCAAACAAGAAGCGAGCAAAAAAAAGGCGAACGAAAAGAGAGGCCGAGAGGAAAAGAGGGCGAATAAAATGGCAAGGGTGAAGTGGGGGAGAGGAAAACGAGAGGCAAATGGCAAATAATGTAATGCGAGGGATAAGAGTTGGTGATGGTTACTTGGTATGTCTTGACTTGTGTGTAGACTCCCCGGCAACGGTGCCAGAAATGGCTCATTGTCGGGAGTCAAATCTTGACTTGACTTGGCGCGAATCTCCCCGGCAATGGAGCCAGAAATCCCTCTTGATACCTCTTGAGCACTGTGTTGGCTTTCCCTTGAAGAGGAAAGGGTGATGCAGTAAAGTAGCGTAAGTATTTCTATTAGTTTTTGAGAACCAAGGTATCAATCTAGTAGGAGATCACGCTCGAGTCCCACACACCTACACAAACAAATAAGAACCTCGCAACCAACGCGATAAAGGGGTTGTTAATCCCTTCATGGTCACTTACGAGAGTGAGATCTGATGGATATGATAAGATAATATTTTTGGTATTTTTATGATAAAGAGAAATAAAGATGCAAAGTAAAATAAACGGCAATAGAAATAACTAAGTGTTGGAAAATTAATATGATGGAAGATAGACCCGGAGGCCATAGGTTTCACTAGTGGCTTCTCTCAAGAGCATAAGTATTACGGTGGGTAAACGAATTACTGTCGAGCAATTGATAGAATTGAGCATAGTTATGAGAATATCTAGGTATGATCATGTATATAGGCATCACGTCCGTGACAAGTAGACCGAAATGATTCTGCATCTACTACTATTACTCCACACATCGACCGCTATCCAGCATGCATCTAGAGTATTAAGTTCATAAGAACAGAGTAATGATTTAGGTAAGATGACATGATGTAGAGGGATAAACTCATGCAATATGATATAAGCCACATCTTTTTATCCTCGATGGCAACAATACAATACATGTCGTTTCACTTTCTGACACTGGGATTGAGCACCGCAAGATTGAAACCAAAGCTAAGCACTTCTCCCATTGCAAGAAAGATCAATCTAGTAGGCCAAACCAAGCTGGTAATTCAAAGAGACTTGCAAAGATAAACCAATCATACATAAAAGAATTCAGAGGAGATTCAAATAATGTTCATAGATAAACTTGATCATAAACCCACAATTCAGCGGATCTCAACAAACACACCGCAAAAGAAGATTACATCGAATAGATCTCCAAGAGAATCGAGGAGAACTTTTTATTGAGATCCAAAAAGAGAGAAGAAGCCATCTAGCTAATAACTATGGACCCGAAGGTCTGAAGTAAACTACTCACACATCACCGGAGAGGCCATGGAGTTGATGTAGAGGCCCTCCATGATCAATGCCCCCTCCGGCGGAGCTCCGGAAAAGGCCCCAAGATGGGATCTCTCGGGTACAGAAGGTTGCGGCGGTGGAATCAGGTTTTCGTGGTGCTCCTGGATGTTTGGGGGTACATGGATATATATAGGAGGAAGAAGTAGGTCGGTGGAGCAACAAGAGGCCCACGAGGGTGGAGGGCACGCCCAGCGGGGTAGGCGCGCCCCCTGCCTCGTGGATTCCTCCATTGTTTCTTGACGCCCACTCCAAGTCTCCTGGGTCACGTTCATTGAGAGAATCATGTTCCCGAAGGTTTCATTCCGTTTGGACTCCGTTTGATATTCCTTTTCTGCGAAACCCTAAAATAGGCAAAAAAACAGCAATTTGGACTGGGCCTCTGTTAGTAGGTTAGTCCCAAAAATGATATAAAAGTGTAAAATAAAGCCCATCGACATCCAAAATAGATAATATAATAGCATGGAGCAATCAAAAATTATAGATACGTTGGAGACGTATCAGGCACCTCCGCGATCTGCACATGTCTAGCTCGGTGACGTCCCACGAACTCTCGATCCAGCTGAGTGTTGAGGGAGAACTTCGTCGGCACGACGGCGTGATGACGGTGATGATGACACTAGTAGAAAAAGGCCCATTTGTCCCGGTTCATAAGGCCCATCTGTCCCGGTTGGGGAACCGGGACTAAAGGGTCGTTACTAATGCCCTAGGCCTTTAGTCCCGGTTCTTATACCAACCGGGACAGATGGGCCTCCACGTGGCCGCTCCGGTGAGCCCAGGCACGAGGGCCTTTGGTCCCGGTTGGTAGCACCAACCGGGAGCAATAAGCTTTCACGCGTTAGCATTTCAGGGGCTGGTTTTTTTGATAGGAGGTGGTTTAGGGGTTTTTGGGGTTAAATTAGGTTCGTATAGGTAGCTAATAGAGAGATGTGTCCTCTCTTATCTCCGTGCTACTGCTACTCCTATGCCTAAACATGACTTAGATTGAAGTGAGGCAATATGTGGTGCAAGTCGAAAGTAATTCTAATCCTAACTTGATCAAGTTTGGATTGTACTACTTTCGATATGCACCACATGCATGTTGCCTTCACTTCAATCCAATCCATGTTCATTTCACCCATAGATATATACTTCATGCTCGCATCATGCATCATCATAATAACAAGTCCTACTAATCATCATCATACAACTTCTACTCATTATTAATAACAAGTCATACGATCATCATCCTCATAGTCATCGAACCAACCCTACTTAATTGTTCTTAGCACATGATCATCAGTATTAGGTAGGACCTAAATACCCTCTTTAAGGTAAAATAGCATAAAACAAAATAGACCCTGACTCTCCATTATGGAGAATGGAGATCATCCTGTCTCCAAATCTTGCGTTTCACTTCCTTTCGCTTCCAAGAGCCTCCTTACGACTGTCCATACATTTTTTCCATCCTTTGATTTGCATGTCTCCACTTCTTTTAGAAATCTGGTACGGACCATTGAGATTTGTAGGATGACCTGGCTGTATGTTCAAAACATTAAGGCTACCTTTCTGATACATCAAATGAGGCACACAATTCTCTGGGATTATCTGTTGAAAAACATAGTAATAACTTCATAGTTAGCAATGATGTACTAGTTTTAGAAGTATGCAAAAGATGCATGGATGTTGTAGTAGTAACAAATCTTACCAGGGTATCTCCATGGTAGTTACCATAGTTGAACACATGCACTAGTGGCACGTATTGACCATAATGTTGAGGAGTTTGATTGTAGATATTGTAATTCTCAATGTCAATACAAAATCCGACCAGATGATTTTTCTCCCTATAAGTTAATTCAGAGCCATCGGTGTAGTGGGTTTTGTCTACCATGTCCCGCGCATTCTTTGAAGAATGAAAATAAGCTATTAATGGAAATAAGCTGTCAACTATTTTGAAATAAACAATATAAATTAGCTAATAACTATGTTTGAGAAACTCGCGTAGAGGTAGAATTGGAGGCGTACCAACAAGGACCCAAATGTCCATATTGTCTTGCTCGATTTCAGGATCACCAAGATCCGTGGTGACAAGCATACCCTCATCAAAACCATACATATTGCAAAGTGCTTGAGGGAGTCCTGGATTAGGGGGTGTCCGGATAGCCGGACTATACCTTCGGCCGGACTCCTGGACTATGAAGATACAAGATTGAAGACTTCGTCCCGTGTCCGGAAGGGACTTTCCTTAGCGTGGATGGCAAGCTAGGCGATACGGATATGTAGATCTCCTACCATTGTAACCTACTCTGTGTAACCCTAGCCCTCTCCGGTGTCTATATAAACCGGACAGTTTTAGTCCGTAGGACGAACAACAATCATACCATAGGCTAGCTTCTAGGGTTTAGCCTCTCTGATCTCGTGGTAGATCTACTCTTGTACTATCCATATCATCAATGTCAATCAAGCAGGACATAGGGTTTTACCTCCATCAAGAGGGCCCGAACCTAGGTAAAACATCGTGTCCCCTGCCTCCTGTTACCATCCAGCCTAGACGCACAGTTCGGGACCCCCTACCCGAGATCCGCCGGTTTTGACACCGACATTGGTGCTTTCATTGAGAGTTCCTCTATGTCGTCACTTTTAGGCCCGATGGCTTCTCCGATCATCAATAGCGATGCGGTCCAGGGTGAGACTTTTCTCCCCGGAAAGATCTTCGTATTCGGCGGCTTTGCACTGCAGGCCAATTCGCTTGGTCATCTGGAGCAGATCGAAAGCTAGGCCCCTGGCCATCAGGTCAGATTTGGAAGTTTGAACTTCACGGCCGACATCCGCGGAGACTTGATCTTCGACGGATTCGAGCCACAGCCGAGCGCGCCGCACTGTCACGATGGGCATGATTTAGCTCTGCCGCCGAACAGTGCCCTGGAGGCAGCACCTGTGTCCGCTCCGACACCTAGCTCGGAGGCGATCACACCAATCGAGGATGGGTGGTTAGACACCGCCTTGAGGGCTGCAATCTCTATGGCGATCAGGCCGAACACCAGCCCTATTCTCTGCAAAGCCCGTGACTCCAAGGAGTCGGACTCCTCTCCAGACTCCGAGCCCTCCGCGCCCCGACCGATCGATTAGGCGCCGATCATGGAGTTCACCACCGCGGACATCTTTCAGCACTCGCCCTTTAGTGATATTCTGAATTCACTAAAGTCTCTCTCTTTATCAGGAGAGCCCTGGCCGGACTATGGTCAACAAGGTTGGGATGCGGATGATGAAGAAATTCAAAGCCCACCCACCACCCACTTCGTAGCCATTGTCGATAATTTAAACGACGTGCTCGACTTTGACTCCGAAGACATCGATAGTATGAACGACGATGTAGGAGATGAACACGAACCAACGCCTATAAGGCACTGGACAGCCACCTCATCTCATGATGTATACATGGTGGACACACCCAAAGGAAGCGACGACGAGGAACACAGGGATGAAACGAGGGATCGTTCACTCGAAAAGCAATCAAAGCGGCGACGTAAGCGCCGCTCCAAGCCCCGCCTCGACAGAGACAACATCCATACAGACCTAGCCATAGAGCAGGACAAGCCGGCGGACGACGAACATGCCTTCAAGCAAGCGTCCGAACAAGGAAACTTGGATAAACAACCCAACACCCCGTCCAAGGCGAAAACAACAGTCCGGACGACCTTACGCCGGATAAACTCATGGAGCAGAAGAACCACCACAAAAGGCTCGTCGCCACTGCACATAGCCTGAAAAAGCAGAAGCGGAAGCTCAAAACTGCGGAAGATGCACTCAGAATCAGATGGAGCAAAGTACGCAACACCGCAGACAAATATGCCGGCAGTCGCCGCACAAAAAGCTATCCAAAGCGAAAGCTACTGCCTGAATTTGACGAGGAGGCCCCCCGCATTCAAAAAATAGGAAAGCCATCCGGTCGGATGGACGACCGCATGGCCAACATGGAGCGACAAGCGGCGCCGCACACAAGCCGGCACGCGATCCACCAAAGAATCCGCATCAAAAAGACGGCCCAGCCAGATCTATATACGGGCCAAGAAAGAAAGCTCTAGTAAGCAATGCAACACAACAAATATCCGAACATCACGGCACACCCAAATAGAGGGGTGCCGCACACCCCCTATGTTTCACCGATGAGGTGTTAGACCATGAATTTCCAGCGGGATTCAAGCCCGTAAACATAGAGGCGTACGACGGAACAACAGACCCTGGAGTCTGGATCGAGGATTATATCCTCCACATACACATGGCCAAAGGAGATGACCTCCACGCCATAAAATACTTACCCCTCAAGCTTAAAGGGCCAGCCCGACATTGGCTCAAAGGCCTTCCCGAAAACACCATTGGAAGTTGGGAAGAGCTTGAGGATGCTTTCCGGGCAAATTTTCAAGGGACCTATGTCCGCCCTCCGGATGCAGACGATCTCAGTCACATAACTCAATAGCCCGGAGAGTCAGCCCGGAAATTCTGGAACAGATTTCTTACTAAAAAGAATCAGATAGTCGACTGTCCGGACGCCGAAGCCCTAGCAAATTTTAAGCACAACGTTCGAGACGAATGGCTTGCCAGACACGTCGGCCAAGAAAAGCCAAGAACAATGGCCGCATTAACAAGCCTCATGACCCGCTTTTGCGCAACAGAGGTCAGCTAGTTGGCAAGATGTAGCACCAGCGACCCAAGTACATCTGAAGTTAGGGATGGAAACGGAAAACCCCGATGCAGCAAGGACCAGCGCCGGAATAAGGGAAACAGCCCAAAGAGCACGGTGGTCAACGCCGGATTCAAAAGCTCGCGGCAGAATCAGAGAAAGCCGTCCCTCAAGGATAACAGGGACGAGCTATCCAACTTAAACAAAATCTTGGACAAGATATGTCAAATACACAGTACTCCCGGGAAGCCTGCGAACCATACCCACAGAGATTGTTGGGTTTTCAAGCAAGCCGGCAAACTCAACGCCGAACACAAGGGGCTCGACACACCAAGTGAGGACGACGACAAACCCCACAAGCAGAGCACCAGAAAACAAAAGGATTTCCCACAAGAAGTCAAAACAGTACACTTACTTCACGTGACGAACGGAACGGCGCCACCAGAGATACGCGCCATACGGCCTATCCCAAAGGAGTCTCGCCAATGGTTGTTAAAACCGATCACCTTCGACCATCAGGATTACTCTAGAAGTATCCGGAACGCAAGTTGGACTGCCTTGGTATTAGATCCAATAATCGGCGGACTCCATTTTAAAATGTCCTGATGGACGGCGGCAGTGGTCTAAACCTGTTATACCAGGACACAATCCGCAACATGGGGAATGACCCAACAAAAATTCGCCATAGCAAAACCTCCTTTCAAGGGGTAACGCCAGGCCTGGATGCTCGTTGCATGGGTTCTCTCCAGCTAGAAGTTATGTTCGGCTCTCCCGATAACTTCCGTTGTGAACAGCTAACTTTCCACATCGCCCCATTCTCATGTAGCTATCAAGCACTGCTGGGATGCGAAGCTTTCGACGCAATACCGCATTATGCATCTCTTACGCTTAAGATGCCCGGTCCACGAGGCATCATCTCATTAAAGGGAAAACATTGAGTGTTCCTCCCGCGCGGAAAATAGTGCGGCTGCCTTGACAGCCCCACAATAAAGCGGCTTCACCAGCCAAAGCATCTAAACAGGTCGTCAAGACCATGGACACGGCTAGAAGAGTCCGGCATAAACATACAATTGATAAAGGCTTAATAGCCGTATACCCCTGTACTAGGGGCTCCGCGCATATAAACAAGAGACAATAAAGCTCAATTTTACCCATTTCGATTTATACTTTGTTTATTTAGTATAACTCATGTTCGGCAGGATCTTTATTTAACTAAGTTCCTCTCTTTTACAGATGAACACCGTGCTACGCCCGTCCAGGATACGGCACAACGGAGACACAGGCGCAGACATGCAGCAGGTACCCGTTCCAATGATTCTTTTCAGATTAAGACCCTGCGTAAACCTTTTTTACTGTCTCTTGTTGATACACATCCCCTGGTTTCTTGGTATAACCAAGGAGGAGGCTGGCGTTTTGGCATGTGGCCACGTCAGAGTTTAGTGCGTACCTGGACACTAGAGGCTTATTGCTAAGGGCATTATCCCGCCCGCCCTCATAAAGACCGAATACCTTAGGGAGTGTTCGGTGTCGCGAGTTTGGCTTTATATGCATCAGCTCCGAATCATGTCTTTGGTCAAATGATGGGTTTGCCCGGCTCCTGTGTTTTGCTGCCTTACGTTCCGCTCTATCGGCTACAGCGGCACCAGGAGAACTACTGCGATTGTGCCCTGGTTCGGCCACGCGAGCACCTCAGTAGAGAAAGCCGAAAACTGACTGTCATGATATAGCGTGAGACTGGTCAACCACTCGATGACATACCGGAATCTTTAGGATTCCTTTGCATTAACGAAGGGACGTTTCCCGGCCAGGCACATACGCGCCCCGAGTTTGGGCGAGCGCAGGCGCCACCAGGGGCTATATAAGTAGCCTCAATGTCAAACTCCTATGGCTAAGTGAAAGTGATAAAGCATCATAGTCCGATTGCCTAGTTCGTTGGGATATCACCTCCTTTGTAGGACCAAGACGTTGGATCAAGTGTGAAAATGCGCCTTCTGCGAACACCCCCACATTATGTGCGTGGGGGCTGAAGCCGACGACTGCCATCTTTCATATTATATATACGTATATGTTAAACGGCCGCAGAGGAGGTATTCCAATACTTGTAGGCACAAGTATAAAAAGCTTCTACAATTTATCAAAATATTGTTTTACAATAATACATGTTATTTGAATATAGTATCCTTCGAGCACTGCGTCTCTATTAAACGATCGCCTTGCAGAACTTCCTGAAAATAGCGCTCGACAGGTACTCGGCTTCCATCCGAGTCTGGGGATGCAACAGCGGTGGCTTCCATTTCCGCCTAGTATGTCTTGACGCGGGAAAGAGCCATCCGCGCACCCTCAATGCACGCTGACCTCTTCATCGCATTGATATGCGGCGCCACAGATGACTCATGACATACGTCATGGCGTGTCCGGACAACATATTTAGCTTGGCCCATTCGGCCAAACGATCGGCTAATGACAGTCGACACTCTGGATTGTGGAACTGTGACCAGAAGAACTTTTCCACTTTGCGATCTTCTTGATCTCGCAAGTGTTCGACCGCATCTGTGGCACTCGCTGCTAAATCCAGATAGGTGTCCGCCGTACTCCACATCTGGTCTAACGGAGCATGTTTAGGATCACAGAACTTCCTCCGCAGCATAAAGGGCTTTCCAGCCGCGATCTCTCTGGCCTGACGCAGCTCTTCCTTCATAGCTCTCATCGCAGAGCGAGCATCCTTGGCATCGGCAACTGCCTTCTTCAGGTCCATATGTTCTGCCCGATCTTCTTTTTCAGGAAGCTTGCAACGATCAGTAGCGTTCTTCAGCCTCACGGCCATCTCGGCCATTTCCTTCTTGCTTTGGCGGTGAGCAGCCTGTTCGGCTTTCAGCTCTTCAATTGCCTTTCCAGCAGCTGCATCACTTTTCCTGGCTTACTCCTTGGCTCCGGCAAGGTCCTCCCGAAGATTCTCCATGGCAGCAGCACCATCTGCATCAAGCGCACACATTGTAAGATACTGGCATAAAGCTCCTCTTACCAGGCGCCGCCGAAGGAATTACATACCTTGTGCCTCGTCAAGCCGCTTGTTGACAAGCGCGATGTCGGCATCTACCACGTCAAGTTGCCGCTTTAGCTCGGCAAATCCATCAGTCTGGCTGGCCACCGGACACTTCGCCACCTATGTATAAAGGCAGCATATTAGACCTGGGATTATGATCCTCTGTGCGCCGTCACTTTTGACAACACACAGAGTCTCAGGGGCTACTATCTACATAGGGCGCATCTTATTTATGCGCAACTATCCAAAAAGGGTACATTATTTCGCGTACCTCAAAACCTGTCAGTAAACTCCTGACGGCCTCATGCAATCCGCTCTCTGCGGATGAAATCCTCTCAATCACCGTACCCATCAATGCACGGTGCTCCTCTGAGATAGATGCTCGCCCTAGCAGATCCTTCAGCTCCTCCGACCGCGCACCAGACGGCGTCGGACTCGTCCGATGGCCCTTTTCGAAGGCCGGACGCGGAGGGCTTTGGGGGGCATATGACTACCTTCCGCGATGATACCTCAGGGTCGCCCGCCTCGCAAGGCGGTACGGCAGGGGGGAGGCGTTCTGCTCTCCATCATCTCCAGAAGAAGATCCCTCGAAGACGAGCTCTACTGAGAAGGGCTAAGGTCTGAGCTACAAGGTAAATTTTCAATTACTTTTCTCAGATATAAAGCAGGGATTTCTTTCGTTTCTTAAAAAGAAAACTCCTCTCTACTTACGGCTCGGTGGAGGGCTGATCCCCTTGAGGGCATAATTCGGCCGAAGTATCCCCCAGCACAGGACCCTCTGGCGAAGATTTCTTCCCCCGCTTTAAGGCCATGGTCTCCGGGTCTTTAGAGGCGGTCCTCCTCTTCCCCTGAGGAGAGGAATTTTCGATTCCTCCCTTCCGGACAACCTCCTTTGAGGAGGCTGTAGCTTCCTTGTCCCCTCCCTCGCTTCCCTTTGAAGGCACAACCTCCAACATCCTGACTAGCATGGGACCCGGCGTGGTCTCGGGGAGGGGGGCCGGACACCTGATTAGTTTTGCTTTCGCTATCCACTCCTGTTTAAAGGACATCTCTTTTAGGGGCAATTTCATGATAAATATACGGATAGCGACTCCGGGCACAAGGCTACTTACTTGAGTATCCGGACGATTGCAGCTCAGACCTGCGTCCTCCGTAGAATCTAGACACACTACTTGTGGTCCGAAGAACAATTCGTACATCAACACGGGCGTCATGCCAAGAAAATGTTGGAGAACTCGTGGTCCCTCCGGGTTGAACTCCCACGGGCGGAGTGTCGGGTGGTTGGTGCGACATATGCCAACGGGTGGCTTATCATTGTGGGAGCCAGTAAGACGTCGCCGGTGCCTGGAAATGGGATGAGGTGAAGACATGCACGCCGGCGAATCTTACCCAGCTTCGGGGCTCTTCGTGGAGATAACACCCCTACTACTGCTCTGCGGGGTCTCCGCATGATCACTAGATGAAATGAGTGGCTACAAGGTGCTCCTTGAGCTGTTTGGCGAGAGGAGGAAGAAGGGCACGGCTTGCTCTCTTCTCCTCCCTATGTGGTGTCTAAAACTAGCATGGATCAACCCTTTGCATGGGTGCCCCGGGGGGTTTATATAGGCTCACCCCCCGGGGGTACAATGTAATCCGGCTGGGCATGGGCCCCAGCCGTCTGTGTCTGCGCTCACCAGCTTCTGCGCCGGCTGCTGGGGCCTGCTGGCTGGTGGGTCCCGCCGGCTGCCGACTCCTTGGTCGACAGGCAGGCCCCACTGTCCAGGGCCTTGTCGGTGGCTGGTTACTGTTGCCTTGACCTGGTGACGAGGGCTTCGCTGAGGTGAGCGTGGCTACAGCGAGCTCATCGAGTCTTGACTCCTTAATGGGGCGTCTCCTTCGAGGGAGTAGGGCAGGCCGGCTGCAGGGAGCCGGCCCCGTCTCGGGCCGACTGGGGGAGGCCTGGCCGCCCTCGGGCGTCTCTTTGCTTGAAAGGGCCCACCGCCCGTGGGCCGCGCAGGCAGCCCATCATGGATGACATCAGGGTCAGCATGGCAACAGTGCCGCACCGGACGGGTCATGGCCACCCCGTATGGCGCACTGTGCCAGGCGTGCTCCGGGATTCGGGGGTGGCAGGCTTTACTGTAGCCATGCCCCGTCACATCGCCGTTATGTGGATGCAGACTTTGAGGGTACGATCTTGACCGCCTGGCGGGAGCCGGCCTCTTGGAGTCGGCCTTCTCGTGGCCGGCTTCTCGGAGCCGGCCCTCCCGCGGCCTTCTTCATGAGCGCTAAAGTCGGGCCGCCTTCCGATAGTCGGCCTGGGAGACAGCCGGCAAGGGGAAGGCGGCCCCACGTCTTGGATTCTGGAGGGACGGATCGGCTCGTAATTTTTTCGGAAGGGCCAGGGGGAGCCGGCTAGACTACCCGTGGTCATTTACTCCGACAGTAATCCCCGAAGCTGATCGAGCTTTGAGGCTGACAAAGGGACGAGAAGCTTGGTCAGCTTCCTATCCTGAGGAGCCAGCTTTGCTTATGCGCGCCGTCTTCGGAAAGCTCCGTTTCTCGTAGGCGGGAACGCGGGTCGGCCTGCGAGCTGACCGCGCGCCATCCCGCGGGCCACGTGGCAAGGAAAACCCGCCAACGCACGCGCGCGATGGGACACCGCCGTAGGCCCGGGCCCGCCACTCCTAGGCCTCGGCCCGAGCGCGGATCTTCTGCGGCCCACACGGACCACTCGCCTTCCCATGGCGGTTTTATTACGCCATCAGGGCACAATAATCGCGGGACGTGGGGGAGTGGGCGCAGTTGATCCCACGTTCCCCGACACCACGCCTCCTCGGTTCCGCCGCGCGGGTCTATAAGTAGGGGAGGAGAGGGAGCGGTAGAGGCTCGCACGCTCTCCCTCTCCCCACCCTTTCTCATCTTCCTTATCCTTCCTTCCGCCGCCGCAGCGACCCATTGCCGCGCCGCGCCGCCGTCGGACCTCCTGGTTCCTTCGGTCCCGCCGTAGCGGGGTCGTGCGGGTCTCCGCCGTCGCATCGTCTTGTTCTTCGCCGCGTCGCTCCCATGGCGTTGTCGAGCTCGTGGGACGGCTCCAACGTCCAGGAGGACCACGTCGAGTTCCTCCACCGGACGTGGCGTCTGTCGGGCGCGAACTACATGCAGGTTCATCGTGCGCCGGCAAGGGAGATTTCGCCGGCACCGGAGGAGGGCGAGCGGGTGATTTTCCGCTCGCACTGCCTGCACGGCTTCGACCTCCTGACGAGCGGATTCCTTCGCGCCTTTCTTGAGTTCTACCACCTTCAGCCGCATCACCTCACCCCCAACACGGTAATGCTGCTGTCGGCTTTTGTCACCCTGTGCGAGGGCTTTCTTGGGGTTCTCCCCACTCTCGAGCTCTAGGGAGAATTCTTCCAGTGCAAGCTCGGCATCGTCGTCGTAGGCGTGCCCGCCCCCTGCGGAGCCTTCATCGCCATGAGGCGGACGGGCGAGAACAATCCGTTCCCGTCCATCCCACTGATCCAGTCGGTGAAGCTCTGGCAGAAGTCTTATTTCTACGTGAAGAAAGTCGCCCAGCAAGGCGACTTCGTCAACCTTTCGGCTTACGTAGCCGGCCCGCCGGCTGGGAGGCAACCCTCGTGGAGTTACCGGGCCAGGTCGTTGTCTCAGGCCGGGAACGCAGCCGTCGCCCGGCTCCGGGTGATGATCCAGTCGGATGGCCTGACCGGAGCTGACCTGGTGGCCGCCTTAATGGAGCGCTAAATACTTCCGCTCCAAGGCCGGCCCCACATGATTTGTCAGATGAGCGGCCGCTTCGACCCGTGCCGGCTGAGCACCAAGGAGATGCCTCATGTCGAGGTGTCTTACATGGTGAACTACATCTCCAACTGCAAGCTCGCCGAAGATTGGCGATATGGCAAGGGGCCGTATTCTCGCGCCAACCCCCCGCCTGTTGTAAGTTTTTCTTCTTTTCTTCCTTTGGTAGCCGGCCTCATGATGGCCGACTTCTGATTGATTGGTTTGCCCTTGGCAGAACCCTCTTCTTCTGCCGATGGCCGGGGCCGCAGGGGTAGAGCGCCAGCTCCTCCCCGACCGCACGGTGGACGACGTCGATGATCCGGACCTGGGAGCGGCCGCCATGGAAGATCCCGACGGCGACGAGGCAGGCGGTGCGAGACTCGGGACCGGCCTTGAGGACTGGGCGAACGATGACGAGGTCGAAGCCATTCCGCATCGCCAGCCGGCGCCTGATCATCAAGGCACGGGCCCATCTGCCGCGCCGACTGCCCGTGGCGGCGCGCAGAAACGCCGGGCTGTGTCGACCTACTTCGGCAGCCGGCCGAAGAAGTCCAAGGTTTACACGGCGGCGACCAAGCGGGACGAGGCGGTCGCGAAGGCGGCCCGCTTTCGCAAGGCGGTGAAACAGCCGCCGGCGATCTCGGCGTAAGTCATCGAACGTCTTGTATATATATTTTTTTGTTACCCTCTTCGATTGAAGCTCTTCTAAACCTTTCTTTGCTCGCCGGGCAGGGCACCGCTTTCTCTTGAGCGAGGTCCTGGCGGCTCCGTAGTCGGGCCGACTGTAGGGTCCTCAGGCTCCCGCCGCGTGGATCCCCGTGCCGACCTTAGGGAGGCCACGGAGCAGAACGCACGGGAGGCGCGGGAGGAGCGGGAGGCGGCGGAGCGAAGGACCGCCCAGGCGGCGAAGGAGCAGGCCGACGCGGCGGCCAAGGCCCGGGCAGAGGCGGCAGCCGCGGAGACGGAGGTGGAGGCCTCGCACAACCAGCGTCCGCTGCTCGTCGTTCCCCTCCGCGCCGTGACCCCCGACATCCCCGTGCCCCCATCGGAGGAGGTCGACCAAGACCCGCCGGTGATGGATAGGAGGGAGGACCATGTGGTCTTCATGGAGGGGGCGCCGCAGACGGCGCCGCCAAAGCGGCCAACCAGCTGCGGGGCTAGAGCAGCCGGCCGGGGGCGAGCCGGAGGCAGGGGCCGGCCTCGAGGTGCAGCCGGCATTGCGCCGGCGTGCAGGGGGAGGCACCTCCGTGCCGGAGCCGCACCGAGCTGCAGGCGCCAGCCAGACGGCGGAGGCCCTGGATGCGGCCAATGCCAGCACGTCCGAGTGGACTCCCAGCGGGGGGACGTGCGAGCTAAACGCGGCGGCCCAGGAGGTCTGGAACCGGCTTCAAGCCCAGGCCGCCTCACTGCAGCGATACACCCAAGAGTTCCTCGCGACGCGGACCGTCATCCGGGTGAGTCTTCTGGCCTTGGTTGTTTGGCTTTTTTGATTTCTTCCTTGGGGGCGCGTCAGCGCACCCACTGGGTGTAGTCCCCGAGTTCCGAGTCGGCTGCTGCGCAGGCGGCTTGGAACTTACTAGGTCCTGACAACTATCTTATTCTCGCCTCCTGTCTAATCTTCTAGGAGTATCATAACCTCCGCGCTGCTGCCTTCAACTCCCAGGCTCAGGAGCTGGGCCGGAAAACCGAGGACCTGACCAGCAGCCGGAGTGCGTGCTTTGTTTCGTTCATCTCCTATGGGGGCGCGTCAGCGCACCCACTGGGTGTAGTCCCCGATATTCGGGCCGACTGCTGAGCAGTCGGGTCGGATCTTCCTTGACGACTTCTTCCTTATTGATTTTTCCTTTGTCTTCATGCTTGCAGGAGCCAATGCCGACTTGAGGGGGCAGCTTAGTGGGGCCCAGGCCGCCCTTCGCGCCAAGGAAGGCGAGTACAACGCCTTGGTCCTGGAGCGTGACCGCCTGGCCAAGAAATTGGCCGACCAGGAGGAGAGCCACAAGGCGGCCCTGAAGAAGGCGCAGGACAGCGAGGACGCCCTGAAGGCCGAGTTCGAGACCGAAGCGGCGGGCTGGGCTGAGAAAAAACAAGCGCTGAGCGAGGGCTTCGGTCGGATTGAGGATCTGATCGATGGTAAGCCGCCTTCCTCACTCCTTGCTTGCCCCTTGCCCCCTCATTTGTGTTCTGACTTGTGCTGCTTTTTGTTCTTTATGCAGACTACTTTCCCGGCTACTCCGTCTTCGCCACCCAAACCATCGAGGCCCATCGCAAGGCGCGCCGGCAGGCGGGGGCTGAAATCGCGCCGGACGCGAGCCGGACGCTTGAGGAGCAACTCTTGGCGGTCCAAGCCCGGCTGCAGCCGGCTCATCGCATGCTCCGCCGCCTCCAGCGCGCCGGGGCGCAGGTGTTGGCCGCCCTCTGGCTAGGCGAGACGATTCCCCACACCCCGAGTCGGACTGCCGACTGGCTGGACGTTGCGGTTGGCCGCTTCGAGGCCTGGAAGGCATCGCCGGCCCGTCTTGGAGCTGGGCGGGCGCTGGAGTTCGTCCGAGCCTGGTATCCCGGGCTGAACCTGGACCAGCTGCGCACCTGGCGGCTGGAGGCCGATGAGGAGATGAAGGAGGTGCGGCCGGCTATCGCTCAGCGTGCCTCGACGATCGCCGAGTGCACTGACATCAGCGTCTTTGCTCTTGAAATAAATGACGACGGTGTTGCCCAGCCGGAGGAGTGGTTCGGGCTGGACCCGATAGTGGGTGAGGACTCGGCAGAGGAGATCGCTTCCAGCGATGAAGGTGAGGACGATGAAGGGGAGGAAGGCGAAGACGTCGAGCTGGCTAGTGAAGCGGCCAGCCAGCCCCAGCCTGACCGTGCCTCCAGCAACGAGGCGCATGCTAGCGCGCCGTCTGCGGGAGGTGGTGATCATGCCGAGGTTCGCCAGCCAGCCACTCCTCCAGCCAACGCCGCCATCTCCACCGACCTGCCCGACTCGCCAGTCGCTCCCTTGGCTTAATCTGTCGTCCTTGCTTTTCCTGCTTGTTAATTTTTGAACAATTTTTATTAAACTTACGCAGTTCCACCCACTGGGGGTGTATTCAAACTATGTTGAATGCTGGCCTTTCGAAGGTCTTTTGTGTAAATATGATCGTGTGTGTGTTTGGCTTCCATTCGCGTATGCTTTTTATCCTTGGGTTGTTTCCTTTGCCGCCTTCCCCTTTTGGGAAGGCAAGTACTCGAGCTT
Organism: Triticum aestivum; assembly: GCF_018294505.1. NCBI lineage: Eukaryota > Viridiplantae > Streptophyta > Magnoliopsida > Poales > Poaceae > Triticum > Triticum aestivum. Next base: position 720,199,196 of record NC_057812.1, on the reverse strand, counting down.
TCTTAGATTGAAGCGAGGTGAATGGAAGTCGGCCGGCCGGCTACTCTGGTAGTCGGTCGGTGGTAGGAGAAAAACCGGCTTTTGTTATATTAGTCTGTTAGTCCCTAGCCGTTTTTCATGTGAGCGCCCTTTCCTGCCTTTAACTCTTGCCAGCCGGATAGCCGGTTCTTCGAACTGCGACTTTTGGCAAGAGAAGGCTTGTGTGCCGGCACACTACATGTCTAACCGCGGGTAGGACTTTTAATATAACTCAAGGCGGCCAGTCCCCGGGCCGACTAGTCGAACCCGGCACCGGACGAAAAAAGTGAATGTAATGACATGATCATAAGCATGATACTCTTCATTTATAGATAGATAAAAGACGGCAGTCCCCGAGCTCTCCTCGGGGGGCCTATTGTCTCGTACTTAGTACAAAAGTTAGTGTGATACATACTGCATTTCAACTGTAAGATCTTCGGAGGAGGTTGGCATTCCATGGTCATTCCGACTCCTTGCCGGAGTCGTCTCTCTTTCGTGCCTTCGGCTTCTGCACGTCGATCAGGTAGTAGGAGTCGTTGCCTAGAGCTCTGCTGATGATGAAGGGGCCCTCCCAAGGGGCCGAGAGCTTGTGCTGGCCGGTTGTTCGCTGGATCAGCCGAAGCACAAGATCGCCCTCTTGGAAGGATCTTGGCTTGACCTTCCGGCTGTGGTAGCGGCGCAGACCCTGCTGATAGATGGTGGACCGGCTGAGGGCTAACAGCCGGCCTTCTTCCAGTAGGTCGACGCCGTCTTCTCGTGCTTCCTTGGCCTCCGCCTCCGTGTACATGGTTACCCGAGGCGAGTCGAACTCGATGTCAGTTGGGATGACCGCCTCGGCACCATACACGAGGAAGAAAGGAGTGAAGCCGGTTGACTTGTTTGGGGTAGTGCGCAGGCTCCAGAGGACGGCCGGCAGCTCATCGAGCCAACAGTCGGCCGAACGCTCCAATGGTACGACTAGTCGGGGCTTGATGCCGGAAAGGATGAGGCTGTTGGCTCGCTCGACTTGGCCGTTTGACTGTGGGTGGGCAATGGACGCTAAGTCCAACCGGATGCCCTGCGTCGTGCAGAAATGTGCCAATGCTCCCTTGGCGAAATTCGTGCCGTTGTCGGTGATGATGTTGTGTGGCACGCCATGCCGAGTTGTTATATCTGCAATGAATGTCACGGTAGTCGGCCCATTCAGCTTCTTGATCGGCTTTGCCTCAATCCATTTGGTGAATTTGTCCATGGCGACAAGCAGGTGTGTTAAGCCGCCGCGCGCTGTCTTGAATGGGCCCACCATGTCCAGTCCCCAAACGGCGAAGGGCCAAGTGAGGGGAATGGTCTTGAGTGCCGAAGCCGGCATGTGTTTCTTGGAGCTGAAGAGTTGGCAACCTTTGCAATGTTTAACTAACTCCTTGGCGTCATCCAAAGCAGTCGGCCAAAAGAAACCATGGCGGAAAGCTTTGGCGACGAGTGATCTTGAGGCCGCATGGTGGACGCATTCTCCTTGGTGGATGTCTCTGAGGATTGCAATGCCCTTCTCTTGCTCGACGCATCGCTGGAAGACTCCAGTGACGCTGCGCTTGACGAGCTCTCTGTTGACGATTGTGTATGCTCCGGCTCGGCGTTGGACTTGTCTTGCCTCTGTTTCGTCAGCCGGTAGATCTTGGTTTATTAGGAAGTTGAGGATAGACAGAGCCCATGATGGAGCTGCGACTTCTTCTATTGCCAACACGGCTACTGCGACCAGGGCGGGCGGGCTGGGTGGTGAAATGCTGGAGTCGGCCGCCACCTATTGTGTTGATGCAGTCTCCGGGCCGACTACCGCAGTCCCCGAGCCGGGTGTGGCAGTCCCCGGGTCGGGCGTAACTACGGAAGTCCCCGAGCCACCTGCTGATGTCCCGGGGCCGACTATCGAAGTCCCCGGGTCACCCGCTTGGTTCTTCGAGCCGGACCCGGCTGCGTCGGGGTCAGGCAGCACGAAGATGGAATCGGACTCTGGAGACGGCTTGATAGACGGCTTGAGGAGGCGTTGTAGAGAGACACCGGTTGGTATTTCTTGCCGAGTGGAGCCGAATCGAGCCAGGGCATCAGCTGGCTCGTTTCGGCTCGCGGTATGTGGAGGAACTCGCATCCTTCAAAGTACCCACTGATCTGCTAAACGAGGAAGCGGTAGCTTGCCATATTTGTGTCCTTGGCATCCCAGTCGCCGGATGATTGCTGGACTACCAAGTCCGAGTCGCCATAACATAGGATCCAGCGAATGCCGAGTTCTTTGGCAAGCCGGAGCCTGTGTATGAGTGCCTCGTACTCGGCCACGTTGTTGGAGGCAGCAAAGTAAATTTGCAGCATGTATCTGAGCTTGTCGCCTTTGGGAGAGGCGAGGATGACGCCGGCTCCCAAGCCGGTGCGCATCTTGGACCCGTCGAAGTGCATGCGCCAATGAGTGGAGTCGGGAGCTGGCGGCAGGTACTGGGTCTTGGCCCAGTCGAGGAGGAAGTCGGCCAATGCTTGGGACTTGATGGCGGTGCGAGGCTGGTAGAAGATTGTGTAGGGGGCCAGCTCGATGGCCCATTTTGCCACCCGGCCGGATGCATCCCGGCTGCCTATGATTTGGGCAAGCGGGGCGGTGCATACGATCGTGATGTGATGCTCTTGGAAGTAGGGCTTCAGCTTCTTGGCGGCGAAGTACACGCCATAGCACATCTTTTGGTAGTGCGGGTAGTTCTGCTTCGAGGTAGACAGCACCTCACTCAAATAGTACACCGGCCTCTGGACCAGCTGGGCTCGGCCCTCTTCTGGGCGCTGGACTACGATGACGGTGCTGACCACCCGGCTGGTTGCAGCAATGTAGAGGAGTATGGGCTCTTTCTCAGTCGGCACCGCCAGGACAGGCGGCGTGGCCAGCATCTTCTTTAGCTCGTGAAAAGCTTGGTCGGCTTGGTCATTCCACTCGAAGTGATTGGTCTTCTTCATGAGGTGGTAGACGGGGAGAGATTTCTCTCCGAGTCGGCTGAAGAAGCGGTTCAGAGAGGCCAAGCATCCGGTGAACTTCTGGACGTCTCGAAGTTTGGTGGGAATCGCCATTCTCTCAATGGCCTTGATCTTTATTGGGTTCCATTCGATGCCGCGTTCGGAGACCAGGAAGCCTAGGAGCTAGCCGGCTGGCACTCCGAACACGCATTTCTCGGGGTTGAGCTTGATCTGGAACCGGCGCAGGTTCTCAAATGTTTCCTTGAGATCTTCCAGCAAGGTGCCGCGCTTCTCCGTCTTCACCACAATGTCGTCTACGTAGACGTGGGCATTTCTGCTGAGCTGCTTGAGGAGGCACTTCTGCATGCAACGCTGAAAAATGGCCCCGGCATTTCTTAAGCCGAATGTCATAGTCAGGTAGCAGAAGGCTCCGAATGGCGTGATGAAGGCGGTCTTCAGGCAGTCTGCTAGATCTAACTTTATCTGGTGGTATTTGAGTAAGCATCCAAGAAACTCAACAGCTCACATCCGGCCGTGGAGTCTATCACTTGATCAATCCTTGGCAGGGCAAAGGGATCTTTGGGGCAGGCCTTGTTGAGGCTCGTGTAGTCTATGCACATGCGCCACTTGTTGTTTTTCTTTAACACGAGGACCGGGTTGGCGAGCCATTCTGGAAAGAAAACCTCCATAATGAAGCCAGCTGCCAGAAGCCGGGCTATCTCTTCTCCTACAATCCTTCTTTTCTCCTCTGACAGTCGGCGGAGGGGTTATTTGACTGGTTTTGCGTCTTCTCGGACGTGTAGCTTGTGCTCGGCGAATTCCTTCGGAACACCCGGCATGTCCTTGGGGGACCATGCGAAGATGTCCCGATTCTCATGGAGGAAATCGGCGAGGTCGCCTTCCTATTTGCTGTTTAGGTTTGCCCCGATGACGGCAAACCTCTCTGGGTGCTCGGGGTCAAGAGGTATCTTCTTTGTCTCCTTGGCCGGCTGGAAAGATCCTTGGGCATCAAACTCCTTGGGATCGGGGGACAAGGCCGACTGTTTGCCGGCCATGGCCACGACTCGGTCCAACATCTTATTTTCTTCGGCAATCACAAGGGACTCGGCCAGCCGGCTGCTGGCTGCTGCGCACTCGGAAGATTTCTTGTAATCGCCGGCTATGGTGATGATGCCCTTGGTGCTCGGCATCTTCATCTTGAGGTAAGCATAATGGGGAACAGCCATGAACCTGGCCAAGGCAGGGCGGCCAAGCAATGCATGGTAGGGGCTCTCCAGGTCCACCACTTCAAACTAGATCGCTTCCCGGCGGAAATCGTCCTTATCCCCAAAGAGTACATCAATCTTGATCTTGCCAATGGGGGCGCAGGACAGGCCAGGTACAATGCCATGGAACACAGTCCGAGTAGGCATGAGTTGCCTCGTCTTGACGTTCAGCTTCTCCAGGGTGTCACGGTACAGGATGTTGATGCTGCTCCCGCCGTCTATCAGCACGCGGGAGAATCAGGTGGCGCGTCTATCCGTTGCAAGGGTGGCATCCAAAACCAAATCATAAGAGCCGGGAGATGGCATCACCTCTGGGTGGTCGGCCCGGCTCCAGTTGATAGGCTTTTCTGACCAGTGCATGTTCTCGGGGGGGTTGGTAGCGACCGTGTTGACTTCCTGGTGCTCTCGGCGTCTGCTGCGCCGGTCTTGGGGCTGGCTTGTAAAGATGATGTAGGCGGCATGCTCGTCGGGGAACTCATCGTGCACAGCTCCGACTGCTGGCCGAGCGGCCGGTGGCTGCAGGGCCGGAGGCGGCGGACCAGCAGGCGGAGGCGGCGCGAGCCCTTCGCCTTTGGAGATTCGAGTGAGCCAGTGGCACTTCCGGGTTGTGTGGTTGGACGGCTTCGCGCCGCTGTGGAACTTGCATGGGGCGTCGAGAGTTTGCTTGTAGGAGAAAGCCGGCTGCCAAGCCGGCTTGCCGCCCCTCTGCTTCTTGGGTGCGGGCCGCCCTTCGGGCTGCTCGTCTTCGACTGTGGCCACCTGCCGACTGGTGGAGGGCGGCACGGGGCCCTTGCGCTTGTGGTCGTTCTTGTGTGGGCGTCGGCCGGAGTCCCCAGCCAGCGTCTTGGGGGCCGGATTGAGTACCTTCCCGGACGCGTCTACCCGGAGTTCGGTCTTCATTGAGGAGTCGGTGGTGGCGTACTTGTCCGCTATGACCAGAAGCTCGTCGAGGGTAGTCAGCTCGTCGCAGAGGAGCTTGTGCTTGAGGAGGGTGCCTTCTCGGCACCCGGCAGTGAAGTATTCTATGGCTTGCACCTCGTGCACCCCTTCGCAAGAGTTGCGGAGCTCGGCCCAACGCGTGAGGTAGTCGCGAGTGGACTCTGTGGGGCCTTGTACACACAAGGAGAGCTGTCTGGGCTTGGGAGCCCGCTTGTAGGTGCTGGTGAAGTTGCGGACGAAGGCTTCTGTGAAGTCTAGCCAGCTGTTGATGCTGTACGGCTTGAGGCTGTTGAGCCAGGTACGCGTCGTGCCTTGCAGCATGAGGGGCACGTACTTCACGGCAACGCGCCTGTTGCTGTTTGCTATGCTAACCACTGTGGAGTAGTCGATCAACCAATCTTCCGGCTGCACGGAGCCGTTGTACTTGGGCGTGTCTCTTGGGAGCGAGAACCCTTTGGGGAAAGGCTCGTCGCGGATGCGGGGGCCGAAGCAAGGCGGGCCGACATCGCCTTCTTCTTCTAGTGCCAGGGATCGCGCTAGGCGGTCGATCCGATGGCGGGCGTCGTTCTCGCCGACTCCTTCGTGGCGACCTAGTCGGCCGCTGAGAGTCGTATGCACAACAGGCGGTGGGGTGGGATATCTGCCCCCACGGGGCCGAGGCGGAGGCGGGTTGCCCCGCCACTCCACGGCTCGGGGACGGCCTTCTGCGTCTCACTCGATGGAGATCCGGGTTCGGCTTCGGCTGGCAGCCGGCTCTTTCTCGTGTCACGCGCGGGTTTTACCCGTAGTCGGCGTCCGAGATGTCGCGCCGTGAGCTCAGCGCGGGGGAGGGCTTTCCGCACGAGCGTCGGCTTCGTGTCGCTGCGCGACTGCATCGATTAGCTGTTGGATGCATCTGGTCATGTGGGGGATCTCTTCAGCCCCCAGTCCGTCTAGCTCGTCTACGGCCGCCTGGGCGGCGCGTAGATTCTTGAGTGGAGTGGCGTAGATTGGGCGGTCGACTCCTAGCGTGTCGGCGAAGGCAGCACCGCGCTGTCTGACAATGCCGGCTCGACTTGGCCCGCCTGGGGGCGGCGTGCCAAAGGCGGCGCGGTCGGCTTCGCGCTGGTGGGCCTCAGTGAGGCGTCTCATGGAAGCCAACTTCTGGCCCTCCGCGAGGAGGGCGAGGCGGCGAGCCTCCAGTGCTTCGGCGTCGGCATCGGCCGGGAGGGGGATGGACAAGTCGTGGACCGCCTCATGCGGGGCGTCGTGGATGACATCAGGGTCAGCATGGCAACAGTGCCACGCCAGACGGGTCATGGCCACCCCGTACGGTGCACTGTGCCAGGCGTGCTCCGGGATTCGGGGGTGGCAGGCTTTACTGTAGCCACGCCCCGTCACATCGCCATTATGTGGATGCAGACTTCGAGGGTACGATCTTGACCGCCTGGCGGGAGCCGTCCTCTTGGAGTCGGCCTTCTCGTGGCCGACTTCTCGGAGCCGTCCCTCACGCGGCTTTCTTCATGAGGGCTAAAGTCGGGCCGCCTTCCGATAGTCGGCCTGGGAGACAGCCGGCAAGGGGAAGGCGGCCCCACGTCTTGGATTCTGGAGGGCCGGATCGGCTCGTAATTTTTTCAAAAGGGCCAGGGGGAGCCGGCTAGGCTACCCATGGTCATTTACTCCGACACGGAGGGGGCGATGTTTGCAGGGCAGAACTCGGTGAATTAACATAACCTGCGTCACCACGACCAGACTGATGTCTCTTTCTAGGAGATCTTGAATGTGGCCCTGCAACAGGGGCACGTCCTTTGCCGGCCCGCAGTCCAGCCCCGTATTGACCCATGGCGCCAATCGTGGCGGGGGACCTGAGCGAAAGGCAGGTGGCGCCACCCACTTAGGGGCCCTGGGAGCGGTAATATAAAACCACTCTCGTTGCCATAAGCCGAACTCCTCTTGAAAAGAGCCCTCGGGCCAGGGAGTACCATCATTCTTGCTTATAAAAGAACCTCCGCACTCCGCGTGCCGTCCCTCGATCATCTTCAGCTCTACTTTGAAGGTCTTGAGCCATAGTCCGAAGTGAGGAGTGATACGGAGGAAGGCTTCACACACGACGATGAATGAGGAAATATGGAGGATGGACTCCGGGGCTAAGTCGTGAAATTCCAGCCCATAATAATACATGAACCCCCTCACAAAGGGATCCGTCGGGAAGCCTAGCCCCCGAAGGAAGTGAGACATGAACACCACACTCTCACCGGGTTTGGGAGTGGGAATGACCTTCCCTTGAGCAGGCAGCCTATGCGAGATTTCGCCGGTCAAAAACCTGGCCTCTCTCAACTTCAGCACGTCCTCCTCCATGACGGAGGAGGGCATCCATCGGCCTCGAAGGTCGGAACCGGACATTGTCGAAGGTCCGAAGCGCCTGAAATCTGGAACCTTGGGTGTTGGAACTCGAGGCGAAGGGCGAACTCGTTTGAGATTGAAAGAAAGGAGTAAGGCCTTGGTCTCTTTATAAGAGGTTGAATACCAAGGGCCTTCCCCGTGACCGTTTGGGACTCGCCTTTGATCGAGAAAATATACCAACGGGTACGGTTGGGTTACCCACGCCCGTATTGATGAGAATCACGGAATAAGGGGACACGATCTCTGCTTTAACAAGACGTGCCAAGGAAACCGCCTCGCTAAACGCGTTGAGGTGGGACAATAAAACGATTCGAATAAAGACTTGGCCGTGGTGTGATGTCACGCTACGGAATACGTCAACAGATTAGATTTGTGTAAATATTATTCTCTCTATGGCAATATGTGGAAACTTATTTTGCAGAGCCGGACACTACCTTTGTGTTCAAAATCTTCTATGGAGTACTTGGAGGAGGAACCCACCTTGCAATGCCGAAGACAATCTGCGCGCCGGACTCGTCGTCATTGAAGCCTGGTTCAGGGGCTACTGAGGGAGTCCTGGATTAGGGGGTGTCCGGATAGCCGGACTATACCTTCGGTCGGACTCCTGGACTATGAAGATACAAGATTGAAGACTTCGTCCCGTGTCCGGAAGGGACTTTCCTTGGCGTGGAAGGCAAGCTTGGCGATACGGATATGTAGATCTCCTACCATTGTAACCGACTCTGTGTAACCCTAGCCCTCTCCGGTGTCTATATAAACCAGAGAGTTTTAGTCCGTAGGACGAACAACAATCATACCATAGGCTAGCTTCTAGGGTTTAGCCTCTCTGATCTCGTGGTAGATCTACTCTTGTACTACCCATATCATCAATATCAATCAAGCAGGACGTAGGGTTTTACCTCCATCAAGAGGGCCCGAACCTAGGTAAAACATCGTGTCCCCTCCCTCCTGTTACCATCCGGCCTAGACACACAGTTTGGGACCCCCTATCCGAGATCCGCCGGTTTTGACACCGACAGTGCTTCCCATTTTTTGCAACCAAAATGGGTTACGCTCTCAGAATTGTACAACTTTACTTCAAAATCCACATCATGATGAGTCCTTAGGTGAATTTTCTTTGTTTCGAAACTTTCATGGTCTTCAAAACCCATCCTCTCCAAGACATAGTGCCTTGCACGGCATGGGATAAGCTACTCGAATTGTAAAAGATGAAAATTACACGTTGAAATAGTTGTAGTCATGCTTAATTATGAAAAAAAACACTTGTCGTTGTTGCGTACCGTTTCAACATCGAAGGTCTCCTCGAGCTTAATGCTGAAGCACCGATCATCATCCAGGTGAGGCATGTCGCACAGACCTCGATCGTCGTGGCACCAGCTGCACTCCCCCGGGAGACTTTCGTCGTCTGATGACGACATTTCCTATGTTCATAATTCAAAGATTAAACTTGTACAATTAAATATATGTACTACAAAAACTAAATTAGATCATTATTATTCATCACGGGTTTATCGGTCTGTCGAGTCTTTTCTTGAAAACTCTCAGCTCATGTGTTGTATATATTCGACTCTCGGTGATGGTCGCTCCTCACTTTGTCCCCGAGTGCATTACACCAAAATGTCTAGCACACGGGAACAAAGGAGAAGCGACCCCCACGACAACAGTCGGGATTCTTCATCCTCTCATATATATATGGTGGAACTCTCCCTCACTGATTCCTCTCTGACATTTGCGACCGTCGGTGATTGTCGTTACTCCTTATTCCCCTAGTGCATAAAAAAGGTCTAGCACTCGGAGAAGAAGGAGAAACGACTCCCATGACAACAGTCGGGCTTCTTCATCCTCTCATATATGGTGGAGACTCGACAGACTTAAAGTCAACCCGAAATATCGTTTAATTATCTTTCTAAAAAAGGATTTGGCTGGTCTCACCTCGAGGTCGGAGGGGGTCGGTGACGGGGACGACGGCGGGGATGATGGAGGGGGGCTCCTAGATTTCTGCTAAAACAAAAACCCTATAAGCTATCAACTAATCATATGCATACGTCTTGCATAGTGCTCTCCAATTTTAGCATTCAAAGTAGGAGTAGTTTTCCAATTTGAGCATTCAATAAGCAAAGTCAAATCGCAAAATAAAGGAGTATTCAAATTAGGATGCATTCAATTATAAGCAAAACTACATCATCTCTTGCGTCTGTACATCGTCAAATATTATCACTAATACACCTCGAATACTATCATACATATAACATCGCTAGTACAGCTAGAACCGTAGCGCCTGACGGGTATCGGCACGGGCGGTGGACACCCAAAGAGAAGGAACCATCACCGGATCGCTCCTGTGAGATCCCTGAAGAACCTGCCGGGTATTGTTGAACCTGCCCTCCAACGCAACCATGTAGCAACGGACGTGCTCGTCCTCCTCGCTGACACGGTGACGTACCACCTCCGCGGTGTGCGGAAGCCTAGGCACCGTCACTGGCCCACGTGACCGCCACCAAACAAGGACCGGGTCAACGACGGGCTGGCTCCTCACCAACCTACGCCCCCGGAAGGTAGCACCTCCCAATACCAGCCCGACGGAGCCCAGTCCCGGACATGGCCCCTCTGATCAAGCCGGCCTCCTCCGCCGAGTCGACGACGAGGATGCGGGATAGGCATCGTCGATGTCGATGCAGGAATAATTGCTTGAACTAAAAAAAACTAGTTCTATTAATTTTCTTGCTAAAAATAAACTACTTCTATAGTAAAGTAAAGTAGTTTTATTAAATCAACTAGTTCAACTACTAATTAAGCACTTACTATAAATAAAATAAAGTAGTACTTACTAAGAATGAACTACTTCTATATATAGTAAAATAAAGTAGTTTTATTAAATCAACTAGTTCAACTTCTAAACACTTACTATAAATAAAATAAAGTAGTACTTACTAAAAATAAACTACTTCTATAGTAAATAAAGTAGTTTTATTAAATCAACTAGTTCAACTACTAAGCACTTACTATAAATAAAATAAAGTAGTACTTACTAAAAATAAACTACTTCTATATATAGTAAAATAAAGTAGTTTTTATTAAATCAACTAGTTCAACTACTAAGCACTTACTAAAATTAAAATAAAGTAGTACTTACTAAAAATAAACTACTTCTATAGTAAAATAAAGTAGTTTTATTAAATCAACTAGTTCAACTACTAAGCACTTACTATAAATAAAATAAAGTAGTACTTACTAAAAATAAACTAGTTTAACTATCTAGTTATATTATTTATCGACCCCCCTCTCATGTCAAAGTTATCGGGGAGGGGGTATATCGACAATGACATACCCGATAAAAATAAGAAGAGGAAGAAGAAGAAAAAAAAGAGGAGAAGAAGAAAGGAATAGAGTCTTGTCCTCTATTCCTTTCTTCTTCTCCTCATTTTTTTCTTCTTTTTTTCTCTTCTTATTTATTTCTCCACTTCTTCCTCTCCTCTTCTTCTCCTTCTTCTTCTCCTTCTTCCTCTTCTTATTTTTCTTTTTCCTCTCCTTCTTTTTCTTCTTCTTCCTTCTTCCTTCTTCCTCTTTTCTTCCTTTTCATTATTTTACTTTTTCCTATCCGATCCACTAACCTAGAATCTAATATCCTAAAATGCACTCACAGTAGAACTAATAACCAAAAATGCACTAAACCAACTAACCTTAAATGTAAATTTTGCAACACAATTTTTTTCTAAATATGCACATATATATATGAACATATATATATACATAAATTGACAAAAAAATCTATGAACAAAAAAACATACATCAATGCATACACATCCATGGATCATACATACATCTGCATATATATACATACATCCATACATCCATATATATACATATACAAAAGCAGATCGAGAGCAGGCTGGCGCGGCGGCGGCGGCGTGCGGCAAAGCAGAGCAGGCCAGGGCGGTGGCGGCGGCGCGCGGCAAGCAAAGCACGAAGCGGCGGCGGGGCAGGGAAAGGGAGGGGGCTCACTGGGCGGCGATGACGAGGCGCGGTAGAGGGCGGCGACGGCGAGGTCGGGGCAGAGGGCGGCCACGTCGGGGCAGGGGTGGCGCGGGGCGGCGCGGGACGGCGTTGAAGGGGCGCGGGATGGCGCGCGGCGACGACGGCGATGGCAAGGCAGAGGGGCGGGATCGAAGAAATAAACTAATTTTTTCACAAGTGTTGATTATATAGACAAAGCATTGGTCCCGGTTCGTGCCACCAACCGGGACCAATGCCCACCTTTAGTCCCGATTGGTGCAACCAACTAGGACCAAAGGTCTCTTTTCAGCAGCCCAAAGGGCGGGAAGCAGAGGCCTTTGGTCCCGCTTGGTGGCACCAACCGGGACTAAAGGATGGGCATTGGTTCCCGTTGGTACCATGAACCGGTACCAATGGACACCTTTAGTCCCGGTTGGCGGCACCAACCAGGACTAAAGGCCTTGTGCTGCCCGACACAAAAGTTTAGTCCCACCTCGCTAGCTGAGGGAGCCCGAGAGTGGTTTATAAGCCCCACTCCCGCTGCCCTCTCGAGCTCCTCTCAAATGTAGGCTTTCGGGCCTAAACACACTTTATCTATATTGGGCCTTCTACGGGCCTGAATCCTGGCCCATGGGTGGGTTTCTAGTCGTATTCAGGCCGTGGTGGCCCGGTAGGTTATTTTTTTCCCAGTTTTTTTCTTTTCTTTTTTTCTTTATTTATTTTATTTTGTTTCTAATTACTTACTTATTATGAAATTTTGCTATTAAAGTTTCTAACAAAAATAGTTCTTTATGAAAATTCTTTTTGCTTTTAATGATTTTGAACAGAAAATACTTTGATAATTTTGTTTTATTTTGTTTATTTTTCCTTTTTTTCATGATTCTTTTTTGTTTCTATTTTTATTTATTTTATTAAAGTTTATTTTGTTTTATTTTGTTTCTACTTATTTGTTAAAGTTTATTTTGTTTCTTCTTATTTATTTTATTTTATTTTTTCTTTTCTTATTTATTTTATGAAAATTCTTTTTGCTTATAATGTTTTGAACAGAAAATACTTTGATAATTTTAGTTGCATAAATTTTATATAATTTTAGTTTCAATAATACTAGAGGTTTATAAAAGTTTTATGAAAATTCTTTTTGCTTATTATTTTTCTATTAGAGTTTCATAACAGTTTTCCAGATCATTCTTTTTTATATTAATTCATTATTTGAGCTAAATGACCTAAAAATTGAAAATGCACCATTCAAAGCCACATCATCAATTTTCAACCCTTTCTGACTTCATTTGTTATTTTTCATGCATTTATTGATTTTTTTGAGCTATATGACCCTGAAAATGAAAAGCACTACAAATGAACTCTGAAAAGCTTGAAAGTTGGCATGGTATCATCATTTCACTCACACAGCATGTGCTAAAACTTTGAGAGGGTTACGGCAAAAACTGGATGCACTTCGTGTACAAAACGGATAATCTCTTTCTAAGTATTTGGGTTTCATACGGAAACTTGTCTGTTACAAAGGGATTTCATTTTTTTGAACTTATTTGAACTCCAGACTTTTTGTGTGTTCAAAATGCACCATTAAAAACCACATCATCAATTTTCAACTCTTTCCGACTTCATTTGTTATTTTTCAGGCATTTACTGATTTTTTGAAGCTATATGACCCTGAAAATGAAAATCACTACAAATGAACTCTAAAAAGGTTGAAAGTTGGCATGTTATCATCATTTCACCCACATAGCATGTGCTAAAAAGTTGAGAGGGTTATGGCAAAAACTGGATGCACTTCGTGTACAAAACGGCAGAAACTCGTCTGTTACAACATGCATTTCAAGTGAACTAGGAAAAGGTTGAAAGTTGGCATGGTATCATCATAATTGTTGTGGACAGAAAGTCTTCACTTTTTCTTTGCTTGTGTGCTTTGCATATTGCGCCGTAACCATGGATAATCTTCATCGTTTATCAGGATGCTTGGGTTAGCCTTGACTTTGAAGGGAGGAATTTCATGAAACTTTTCATAATCTTCGGACATGTCTGTCTTGCCCTCCACTCTCACGATGTCCCTTTTTCCTGAAAGAACTATGTGGCGCCTTGGCTCATTGTATGATGTATTCTCTTCCTTATCTTTTCTTTTTCTCGGTTTGGTAGACATGTCCTTCACATAGATAACCTGTGCCACATCATTGGCTAGGACGAACAGTTCGTCAGTGTACCCAAGATTGTTCAGATCCACTGTTGTCATTCCATAGTGTGGGTCTACATGTACCCCGCCTCCTGATAGATTGACCCATTTGCACTTAAACAAAGGGACCTTAAAATCATGTATGTAGTCAAGTTCCCATATGTCCACTATGTAACCATAATATGTGTCCTTTCCCCTCTCAGTTGCTGCATCAAAGCGGACACTGCTGTTTTGGTTGCTGCTCTTTTGATCTTGGGCGGTCGTGTAAAATGTATTCCCATTTATCTCGTATCCTTTGTAATGCAATACAGTCAAAAATGGTCCCCTGGACAATGAGTACAGCTCAACACAAATAGTGTTGTCACATCTGAGACGTGTTTCCAACCAACTGCTGAAAGTCATGATGTGTTCACTTGTAATCCAGTCGTCACACTGCTCCGGGTGTTTGGAGCGCAGACTGTTCTTGTGTTCATCAACATACGGGGTCACCAAGGTAGAGGCCTGTAGAACTGTGTAGTGTGCTTGAGACCAAGAATGCTCGTCCCTGCATATTATTGTGTCCGCTCCTAGCGTGCCTTTTCCAGTCAGTCTCCCCTCATACCGCGATTTAGGGAGACCTATCTTCTTAAGGCCAGGAATGAAGTCAACACAAAAACCCAATGACATCCTCTGTTTGATGGCCCGTGGAGATGCTTCCTTCTGGCCTAGCACGGTTATGGACATATTTCTTTAGGACTCCCATGAACCTCTCAAAGGGGAACATATTGTGTAGAAATACGGGGCCCAGAGTGACAATCTCGTCGACTAGATGAACTAGGACATGCGTCATGATATTGAAGAAGGATGGTGGGAACACCAGCTCGAAACTGACAAGACATTGCGCCACATCACTCCTTAGCCTTGGTATGATATCTGGATCGATCACCTTCTGAGAGATTGCATTGAAAAATGCACATAGCTTCACAATGGCTAATCGGACATTTTCCGGTAGAAGCCCCCTCAATGCAATCAGAAGCAGTTGCGTCATAATCACGTGGCATTCATGAGACTTTAGGTTCTGGAACTTTTTCTCTGGAATATTTATTATTCCCTTTATATTCGACGAGAAGCCAGTCGGGACCTTCATACTGAGCAGGCATTCAAAAAAGATTTCCTTCTCTTCTTTGGTAAGAGCGTAGCTGGCAGGACCTTCATACTGCTTTGGAGGCATGCCATCTTTTTCGTGCAAACGTTGCAGGTCGTCCCGTGCCCCAGGTGTATCTTTTGTCTTCCCATACACGCCCAAGAATCCTAACAGGTTCACGCAAAGGTTCTTCGTCACGTGCATCACGTCGATTGAAGAGCGTACCTCTAGCTCTTTCAAGTAGGGTAGGTCCCAAAATATAGATTTCTTCTTCCACATGGGTGCGCGTCCCTCAGCGTCATTCGGAACAGCTAGTTTGTCGGGACCCTTTCCAAATATTACATGTAAATCAGAGACCATATCAAGTACGTGATTGATACGTCTCCGTCGTATCTATAATTTTTGATTGTTCCATGCCAATATTATTCAACTTTCATATACTTTTTGGCAACTTTTTATTTTTGGGACTAACATATTGATCCAGTGCCCAGTGCCAGTTCCTGTCTGTTGCATGTTTTTGGTTTCGCAGAATATCCATATCAAACGGAGTCCAAACGGGAATAAAAACAGATGGAGCTTATTTTTGGAAAATATGGAAAATTCGGAAGGAAAATCAACGCGAACCAGTGCCCGAGGTGGTCACGAGGCAGGGGCGCCCCCCTAGGGCGCGCCCCTACCCTCGTGAGCCCACCGTAAGGCGGTTGATGCTCTTCTTTTGCCACAAGAAAGCTAATATTCGGGAAAAAAATCACAGCGAAGGTTTCAGGCCAATCGGAGTTACGGATCTCCATATATATATGAAACGGTGAAACAGAGCAAGAAGAGAACGCAGAACCAGAGAGAAACAGAGAGATAGATCCAATCTCGAAGGGGCTCTCCCCCCTCCCATGCCATGGAGGCCAAGGACCAGAGGGTAAACCCTTCTCCCATCTAGGGAGGAGGTCAAGGAAGAAGAGGAAGAAGGGGGCCCCTCTCCCCCTCTCCTCCGGTGGCGCCGGAACGCTGCCGTGGCCATCATCATCACCGCGATCCACACCAACACCTCCGCCATCTTCACCAACATCTCCATCACCTTCCCCCCTCTATCTACAGCGGTCCACTCTCCCGCAACCCGCTGTACCCTCTACTTGAACATGGTGCTTTGTGCTTCATATTATTATCCAATGATGTGTTGCCATCCTATGATGTCTGAGTAGATTTTCATTGTCCTATCGGTGGTTGATGAATTGCTATGATTGATTTAATTTGCTTGTGGTTATGTTGCTGTCCTTTGGTGCCCATCATATGATTGCGCCCGTGGATCACACCCTAGGGTTAGTTGTATGTTGATAGGACTATGTATTGGAGGGCAAGAGTGACAGAAGCTTCAACCTAGCATATAAATTGATGCATACGGGATTGAAGGGGGACCAATATATCTTAATGCTATGGTTGGGTTTTACCTTAATGAACATTAGTATTTGCGGATGCTTGCTAATAGTTCCAATCATAAGTGCATAGAATTCCAAGTCAGGGATGACATGCTAGCAGTGGCCTCTCCCACATAATACTTGCTATCGGTCTAGTAAAGTAGTCAATTGCTTAGGGACAATTTCACAACTCCTACCACCACTTTTCCACACTCGCTATATTTACTTTATTGTCTCTTTATCTAAACAGCCCCTACTTTTTATTTACGTAATCTTTATTATCTTGCAAACCTATCCAACAACACCTACAAAGTACTTCTAGTTTCATACTTGTTCTAGGTAAAGCAAACGTCAAGCGTGCATAGAGTTGTATCAGTGGTCGATAGAATTTGAGGGAATATTGGTTCTACCTTTAGCTCCTCGTTGGGTTCGACACTCTTACTTATCGAAAACTGTTGCGATCCCCTATACTTGTGGGTTATCAGTGATCACCAGTACACATGGCGGGCTTCTTCCAGTGATCTGCCTCGCCTTTGAAATGCTTTCCTTTCTTTCGACATTGATGGTTGGTCGGGGGAAATCGATGATGGCCCAGATACACATTCTTCCTACATCTGTCCAGGTATATACTTTTGGTGTCAGCTAAACAGTGCGTGCATGCGTGGTATCCCTTGTTTGTCTGTCCTGAAAGGTTACTAAGAGTGGGCCAATCGTTGATGGTTACAAACAGCAACGCATGCAGGTTATATTCCACCTGTTTGTGCTCATCCCACGCACGTACACCGTTTCCATTCCACAACTGTAAAAGTTCTTCAACTAATGGCCTTAGGTACACATCAATGTCGTTGCCAGGTTGCTTAGGGACTTGGATGAGAATTGGCATCATAATGAACTTCCGCTTCATGCACATCCAAGGAGGAAGGTTATACATACATAGAGTCATGGCCAGGTGCTGTGATTGCTGCTCTGCTCCCCGAAAGGATTAATGCCATCCGTGCGTAAACCAAACCATATGTTCCTTGGGTCACCTGCAAACTGAGCCCAATACTTTCTCTCGATTTTTCTCCACTGCGACCCGTCAGCGGGTGCTCTCAACTTCTTGTCTTTCTTATGGTCCTCACTGTGCCATCGCATAAACTTGGCATGCTCTTTGTTTCTGGACAGTCGTTTCAACCGTGGTATTATAGGAGCATACCACATCACCTTCGCAGGAACCCTCTTCCCGCGGGGCTCGCCCTCAACATCACCAGGGTCATCTCGTCTGATCTTATACCGCAATGATCCGCATACCGGGCATGCGTTCAAATCCTTGTACGCACCGTGGTAGAGGATGCAGTCATTAGGGCATGCATGTATCTTCTCCACCTCCAATCCTAGAGGGCATACGACCTTCTTTGTTGCGTACGTACTGTCAGGCAATTCGTTATCCTTTGGAAGCTTCTTCTTCAATATTTTCAGTAGCTTCTCAAATCCTTTGTCAGGCACATCATTCTCTGCTTTCCACTATAGCAATTCCAGTACGGTACCGAGCTTTGTGTTGCCATCTTCACAATTGGGGTACAACCCTTTTTTGTGATCCTCTAACATGCGATCGAACTTCATCTTCTCCTTTTCACTTTCGCACTTTTCCCTTACATCAACAATGACCCGACGGAGATCATCATCGGGCACATCGTCTCGTTCCTCTTGATCTTCAGCTTCCTCTTGATCTTCAGCTTCCCCCGTTGTAGCATCAGTGTATTCAGGGGGCACATAGTTGTCATCGTCCTCTTCTTCTTTGTTGTCTTCCATCATAACCCCTATTTCTCCGTGCATCGTCCAAACATTATAGTGTGGCATGAAACCTTTATAAAGCAGGTGGGTATGAAGGATTTTATTGTCAGAGTAAGACCTCGTATTCCCACAATCAGGGCATGGACAACACATAAAACCATTCTTCTTGTTTGCCTCATCCACTTCAAGAAATTTACGCACGTCCTTAATGTACTCGGAGGTGTGTCTGTCACCGTACATCCATTGTCGGTTCATCTGCGTGCATTATATATAAATATATGTGTCAAAAGTAAGAAAATTAGACAAGTATCTATCTAAAGTAAGATTTTTTTTCTTTCAGAAAGAAGATAAGAACAAGAGGCTCACCACGGTGGTGCCGGCGACGAGATCGGCGCAGGCGATCGATGGCGGTGAAGACGAGGACGGGGCCTGATGGACCGCTAAACCTAGACAAATCTCAGAAAAAATGGAGCTCCGAGGTCGAGCTTTGAGAGGAGAAAGCTTAACTAATGTGGCTCGGGCATTTCATCAAACACCTCACATGCATAAGAGGTGAGCTAGAGCACCCAAATGCCCTTCCTCGCCGGCCAGCAAAAAACAGAGCACTGTGGAGTGCTCTGCTCAACGGCGATGGGGTATATATAGGAAGCTCATTTGTCCTGGTGTATGGCTGGAACCGAGACTAAAGCCCAACCTTTTGTCCCGGTTCGAGCCAAGAACCGGGACCTATGTTTGTGGGCCAGGAGCGAGGCCCATTGGTCCCAGTTCGTGCCTGGAACCGGGACAAATGGGTCCATACGAACCGGGACCAATGCACACGAGGCCTCGGCCGGCCCCCCGGGCTCACGAACCAGGACGAATGCATCCATTGGTCCCGGTTTGTGGCAGAACCGGGACTAGTGGGCTGGCCAGGCCCAAACGAAAGCCCCATTTTCTACTAGTGTGAAGCTACTAGTGCAGGGCTTCGCCTAAGCACTACGAAGATATGAGCGAGGTGGATTATGGTGGAGGGGGGCACCGCACACGGCTAAAAGCAATCAACTTGTGTGTTCTAGGTGCCCCCCTGCCCCAGTATATAAAGGAGCAAGGGGGAGGCTGACCGGCCCTTGAGGTGCGCCAAGGAGGGGAGGAGTCCTCATCCTAGTAGGAGTAGGGCTCCCCCTTTCCTAGTCCAACTAGGAGGAGGAAGGGGGAAGGAAGGAGAGGAGAAGGGAGAAGGAAAGGCCCCCCCTTCCCTAGTCCAATTCGGACTAGAGGGGGAGGGGGGCGCGGCCCTGCCTTGGCCGGCCCTCTCTCTCTCTCTCTCTCTCCACCAATAGAGGAACCTGGATGTTCATATTGGCTCCCACATATTCTACGAAGATCTTTATCGGTCAAACCGCATAATGATATACGTTGTTCCCTTTGTCATCGATATGTTACTTGCCCAAGATTCGATCGTCGGTATCTCAATACTATTTCAATCTCGTTACCGGCAAGTCTCTTTACTCGTTCCGTAATGCATTATCCCATAACTAATTCATTAGTCACATTGCTTGCAAGGCTTATAGTGATGTGTGATACGTCTCCAACGTATCTATAATTTTTGATTGCTCCATGCTATATTATCTACTGTTTTGGACATTATTGGGCTTTATTATCCACTTTTATATTATTTTTGGGACTAACCTATTAACCGGAGGCCCAGCCCAGAATTGTTGTTTTTTTTGCCTATTTTAGGGTTTCGAAGAAATGGAATATCAAACGGAGTCCAAACGGAATGAAGCCTTCGGGAACGTGATTTTCTCACCGAACATGATCCAGGAGACTTGGACCCTACGTCAAGAAACAAAGGAGGAGGCCACGAGGTAGGGGGCACGCCTACCCTCCCCCCCCCCAGGTGCGCCGTCCACCCTCGTGGGCCCCATGTTGCTCCACCGACGTACTCCTTCCTCCAATACATACCTACGTAGCCCCAAACGATCAGATACAGAGCCAAAACCCTAATTCCACCGCCGCAACTTTCTGTATCCACGAGATCCCATCTTGGGGCCTGTTCTGGAGCTCCACCGGAGGCGGTATCCATCACGAAGGGCTTCTACATCAACACCATAGCCCCTCCGATGAAGTGTGAGTAGTTCACCTCAGACCTACGGGTCCATAGTTATTAGCTAGATGGCTTGTTCTCCCTTTTTGGATCTCAATACAATGTTCTCCCCCTCTCTTGTGGAGATCTATTCGATGTAATCTTCTTTTTGCGGTGTGTTTGTTGAGACCGATGAATTGTGGGTTTATGATCAAGTCTATCTATGAACAATATTTGAATCTTCTCTGAATTCTTTTATGTATGATTGGTTATCTTTGCAAGTCTCTTCGAATTATTAGTTTGGTTTGGCCTACTAGATTGATCTTTCTTGCAATGGGAGAAGTGCTTAGCTTTGGGTTCAATCTTGTGGTGTCCTTTCCCAGTGACAGTAGGGGCAGCAAGGCACGTATTGTATTGTTGCCATCGAGGATAACAAGATGTGGTTTTCATCATATTGCATGAGTTTATCCCTCTACATAATGTCATATTTCTTAAGGCATTACTCTCTTTTCATTAACTTAATACTCTAGATGCATGCTGGATAGCGGTCAATGAGTGGAGTAATAGTAGTAGATGCAGGCAGGAGTCGGTCTACTTGTCTCAGACGTGCTGCCTATATACATGATCATACCTAGATATTCTCTAAACTATGTTCAATTCTGTCAATTGCTCAACAGTAATTTGTTCACCCACCGTAGAATACCTATGCTCTTGAGAGAAGCCACTAGTGAAACCTATGGCCCCCGGGTCTATCTTCATCATATTAATCTTCCAATACTTAGTAATTTCCTTTGCTTTTTACTTTGCTTTTATTTTACTTTGCATCTTTATCATAAAAATACCAAAAATATTATCTTATCATATCTATCAGATCTCACTCTCGTAAGTGGCCGTGTAGGGATTGACAACCCCTTATCACGTTGGTTGCGAGGATTTATTTGTTTTGTGCAGGTGCAAGGGACTCGCGCGTAGCCTCCTACTGGATCGATACCTTGGTTCTCAAAAACTGAGGGAAATACTTACGCTACTTTGCTGCATCATCCCTTCCTCTTCGGGGAAAACCAATGCAGTGCTCAAGAGGTAGCAAGAAGGATTTCTGGCACCGTTGCCAGGGAGGTTCGCGCAAGTCAAGATTTGACTCCCGACAACGAGCCATTTCTGGTGCCGTTGCCGGGGAGTCTACACAAAAGTCAATATACCAAGTACCCATCACAATCCTTATCTCCCGCATTACATTATTTGCCATTTGACTCTCGTTTTCCTCTTCCCCACTTCACCCTTTCCATTCTATTCGCTCTCTCTCTATTCTCCCTCTCTTTTCACTCGCCTTTCTTCCGCCATGTCTGAATCAAAAAGGATTGGGGGTTCTCTCCAGAGTTTTAGTACTTTGGACAACCCTTCTATTCTCGCTAAGCTCATAAATAAGGATACTATGGAAAAAACTACCAAAGTTATCAATGAGAGTCTTAATAATTTTGATGAAGATGATTCTGGAATTTTTCGTTATTTACTTGATGGATCTTTGAAAGATGCTTGGTATAGACTATTAAGGATCAGGGCCAGCTATGTTCCTCAATATCAAATTGAAGTT
This sequence comes from Triticum aestivum, assembly GCF_018294505.1. Classification (NCBI taxonomy): domain Eukaryota; kingdom Viridiplantae; phylum Streptophyta; class Magnoliopsida; order Poales; family Poaceae; genus Triticum; species Triticum aestivum. The sequence goes on along the minus strand of NC_057812.1, from coordinate 720,177,495 downwards.
TACTTAAAAAGCTTTTATATTGCCCTTCCTTCTTCTTTTAAGCATGTCTTAGATTCTATATTTGAAGAAGGTTTTCTTGAAGGGGATGCCGTAGACACTTATGCAAAAATGAAAACTATATTTGGGCACCCCATGAATGAGAAAGTTTAATCTACATCTCTTTTGCTCTCTTGCCAAAATGAATCTATTAAAGAGATAAAGGCTAGCCTAGATACAAATTCCCGTAACAAACTTAATCTTTCCTCTACCATTAATAGCCATGTGCTTTATCAAAATATAAGGATTAATTCTATAGATAGAAAATTTGCTCTTTTCTTTCCTAATACCAAAGATGGCAATACCTAGATCTATCCTTGCTTTTCTATGCCTAGCTAGGGGCGTTAAACGATAGCGCTTGTTGGGAGGCAACCCAATTTTATTTTTATTCCTTGATTTTTTCTCCTGTTTAGTTATAAATAATTTATCTAGCCTATGTTTAGGTTGTGTTTTCTGTGTTTAATTAGTGTTTGTGCCAAGTAGAACCGTTGGGAAGACTTGGGGAAAGTCCTGATATCTTGCTGTAAAAAACAGAAACTTTAGCGCTCACGAGAACTGCTGCCATTTTTATTTGGCATGTTTTATTTAGTTAATTATTTTTGCAGATGATTAATAGATAAATTCCTCACGTCCATAAATTCATTTTAGAATTTTTGGGGTTCCATATCTTGCGCTAGCTACAGATTACTACAGACTGTTCTGTTTTTGACAGATTCTGTTTTTCATGTGTTGTTTGCTTATTTTGATGAATCTATGGCTAGTAAAATAGTCTATAAACCATAGAGAAGTTGGAATACAGTAGGTTTAACACCAATATAAATAAATAATGAGTTCATTACAGTACCTTGAAGTGGTCTTTTGTTTTCTTTCGCTAACGGAGCTCACGAGATTTTCTACTTTAAGTTTTGTGCTGTGAAGTTTTCAAGTTTTGGGTAAAGATTTGATGGATTATGGAACAAGGAGTGGCAAGATACTAAGCTTGGGGATGCCCATGGTACCCCCAAGATAATATAAGGACACCTAAAAGCCAAAGCTTGGGGATGCCCCGGAAGGCATCCCCTCTTTTCGTCTACTTCTATCGGTAACTTTACTTGGAGCTATATTTTTGTTCACCACATGATATGTGTTTTGCTTGGAGCGTCTTGTATGATTTGAGTCTTTGCTTTTTAGTTTACCACAATAATCCTTGCTGTACACACCTTTTGAGAGAGCCATACATGACTTGGAATTTGTTAGAATACTCTTTGTGCTTCACTTATATCTTTTTGAGTTATATAGTTTTGCTCTAGTACTTCACTTATATCTTTTAGAGCACGGTGGTGGATTTGTTTTATAGAAACTATTGATCTCTCATGCTTCACTTATATTATTTTGAGAGTCTTAAATAGCATGGTAATTTGCTTAAATAATCCTAATATGCTAGGTATTCAAGATTAGTAAAAAAATCTTATGAGTGTTTTGAATACTAAGAGAAGTTTGATGCTTGATGATTGTTTTGAGATATGGAGGTAATAATATCAAAGTCGTGCTAGTTGAGTAGTTGTGAATTTGAGAAATTCTTGTGTTGAAGTTTGCAAGTCCCGTAGCATGCACGTATGGTAAATGTTATGTAACAAGTTTGAAACATGAGGTGTTATTTGATTGTCTTCCTTATGAGTGGTGGTCGGGGACGAGCGATGGTCTTTTCCTACCAATCTATCCCCTAGGAGCATGCGCGTAGTGCTTGATTTTTTATGACTTGTAGATTTTTGCAATAAGTATGTGAGTTCTTTATGGCTAATGTTGAATCCATGGATTATACGCACTCTCACCCTTCCATCATTGCTAGCCTCTTCGGTACCGTGCATTGCCCTTTCTCACATTGAGAGTTGGTGCAAACTTCGCCGGTGCATCCAAACCCCGTGATATGATACGCTCTTTCACACATAAACCTCCTTATATCTTCCTCAAAACAGCCACCATACCTACCTATTATGGCATTTCCATAGCCATTCCGAGATATATGTCCATGCAACTTTCCACCATTCTGTTTATCATGACACATTCATCATTGTCATATTTCTTAGCATGATCATGTAGTTGACATAGTATTTGTGGAAAAGCCACCATTCATAATTCTTTCATACATGTCACTCTTGGATCATTGCATATCCCGGTACACCGCCGGAGGCATTCATATAGAGTCATCTTTTGTTCAAGCATCGAGTTGTAATCATTGAGTTGTAAATAAATAGAAGTGTGATGATCATCATTTTCTAGAGCATTGTCCCAAGTGAATCTAAAAATTGAGAGAAAAAGAGAGAAGGGACAATGTTACTATCCTTTGCCACACTTGTGCTTCAAAGTAGCACCATAATCTTCAAGATAGAGAGTCTTTTGTTTGTCACTTTCATATACTAGTGGGAAATTTTCATTATAGAACATGGCTTGTATATTCCAACAATGGGCCTCCTCAAGTGCCCTAGGTCTTCGTGAGCAACTAGGTTGGATGCACACCTACTTAGTTTCTTTTGTTGAGCTTTCATAAATTTATAGCTCTAGTGCATCCGCTGCATGGCAATCCCTACTCGTTGCATTAACATCAATCGATGGGCATCTCCATAGCCCATTGATTAGCCTCATTGATGTGAGACTTCCTCCTTTTTTGTCTTCTCCACATAACCCCCATCATATTCTATTCCACCCATAGTGCTATATCCATGGCTCGCGCTCATATATTGCGTGAAAGTTTATAGGTTTGAGATTACTAAAGTATGAAACAATTGCTTGGCTTGTCATCGGGGTTGTGCATCATGAGAGCATTCTTGTGTGACGAAAATGAAGCATGACTAAAATATATGATTTTGTAGGGATGAACTTTCTTTGGCCATGTTATTTTGAGAGGACATAATTTCTTAGTTAGTATGCTTGAAGTATTATTATTTTTATGTCAATATGTACTTTTATCTTGAATCTTTTGGATCTGAATATTCATACCACAATTAAGAAGAATTACATTAAAATTATGCCAAGTAGCACTCCGCATCAAAAATTTTGTTTTTATCATTTACCTACTCGAGGACGAGCAGGAATTAAGCTTGGGGATGCTTGATACGTCTCCAACGTATCTATAATTTTTTATTGCTCCATCCTATATTATCTACTATTTTGGACATTGTTGGGCTTTATTATCCACTTTTATATTATTTTTGGGACTAGCCTATTAACCGGAGGCCCAGCCCAGAATTGTTGTTTTTTGGCCTATTTTAGGGTTTCGAAGAAAAGGAATATCAAACGGAGTCCAAACGGAATGATACCTTCGGGAATGTGATTTTCTCACCGAACATGATCCAGGAGACTTGGACCCTACGTCAACAAACAAAGGAGGAGGCCACGAGGTAGGGGGCGCCTACCCCCCCCCCCCCTAGGCGTGCCCTCCACCCTCGTGGGCCCCCTGTTGCTCCACTGACGTACTCCTTCCTCCTATATATACCTACGTACCCCCAAATGATCAGATACGGAGCCAAAACCCTAATTCCACCGCCGCAACTTTCTGTATCCACGAGATCCCATCTTGGGGCCTGTTCCGGAGCTCCACCAGAGGGGGTATCCATCACGGAGGGCTTCTACATCAACACCATAGCCCCTCCTATGAAGTGTGAGTAGTTCACCTCAGACCCGCGGGTCCATATTATTAGCTAGATGGCTTCTTGTCAGTGTCAAAACCGGCGGATCTCGGGTAGGGGGTCCTGAACTGTGCGTCTAGGCCGGATGGTAATAGCAGGCAAGGGACACGAAGTTTTACCCAGGTTCGGGCCCTCTTGATGGAGGTAAAACCCTACGTCCTGCTTGATTGATATTGATGATATGGGTGTTACAAGAGTAGATCTACCACGAGATCAGAGAGGCTAAACCCTAGAAGCTAGCCTATGGTATGATTGTATGTTGTGATTGTTGTCCTACGGACTAAAACCCTTCGGTTTATATAGACACCGGAGAGGGCTCGGGTTACACAAGGTCAGTTACAAAGGAGGAGATATCCATATACGTATTGCCTAGCTTGCCTTCCACGCCAAGTAGAGTCCCATCCGGACACTAGATGAAGTCTTCAATCTTGTATCTTCATAGTCCAACAGTCCGACCAATGGATATAGTCCGGCTGTCCGGAGACCCCCTAATCCAGGACTCCCACAGTAGCCCCTGAACCAGGCTTCAATGTCGATGAGTCCGGCGCGCAGTTGTCTTCGGCATTGCAAGGCGGGTTCCTTCTCCGAATACATCACAGAAGAATTTGAATACAAGGATAGTGTCCGACCCTGCAAAATAAGTTCCACATTCCACCGTAGAGAGAATAATGTTTTTTCAGATCCAATTTGCTAGCTTGTTTCGGCAGCATGACGTTACGTCATGGCCCGGCGATTATTCGAACTGTTTCTCTTAACCAGCCCCGCACATAACGCGAGGCAGTTCTTCGACACATCTTGTTAAAGCAGAGATCGTGTCCCCTTATTACGGGATTCTCATTAATACGGCCGTGGGTAACGCAACCGCGCCATCAATTGCGGCGCTTGGGAGATAAGCGAGATTTACCAGGCAAGTGGGGACGCTCAATTTTGTCCGCCCATATAAAGGGATAAGGATTCACCTTTCTATCCACGCCTTCTTCCACCTCTGCTCATCCGCTCCCGCACACTCGAGCTCCAGCGCCCAAGCTCTCACTTCCATCTCAACCTTCTCCAACCATGTCCGGAGCGGGAGGCAAGTGGATGGTCTCCTCCATCACGGAGGGAGACGTCAAGAAACTGAGGAGAGCCGGATACCTGCACGACGACATCGCGCACCGGCTCCCAGATGAGGGACAGCTCATCCCCACCCCCGAGCCCCTTGAGAGGGTGGTATTCCTCACCCATTTCCTCCGTGGATTAGGATTCCCTCTCCAACCCTTTGTCCGGGGGCTCATGTTTTATTATGGCCTGGATTTCCATGATCTGGCCCAAACATCATCCTCAACATCTCGGCGTTTATTGTCATGTGCGAGGCCTTCCACCGCATCAAGCCCCACTTCGGCTTATGGCTGAAGACCTTCAATGTCAAGACGAAGGTAGTGAGCGGCCGCCAGGCGGAGTGCGGAGGCGCCATGGTGGGCAAGATGCCCAACATCACATGGCTCGAGGGCACCTTCGTGGACACCATAAACGGGTGGCAATCGGGGTAGTTCTATATCACCGAGCCACGTGACCCCGCATGGGTAGCGGCCCCCGAGTTCCGGTCTGGCATCCCCATGCGGCTCACCTCCTAGAAAGAGAAGGGCCTCTCCTAGGGTAATTCAAAAGAGCTGACCGGACTCCAGTCATGTATTCAGAACATTGTGGATAAGAAGCTCAAGCTTGTCAACAGAGTCCAGGTTCGTTCGCCGGATACTCCCGTGCCAACAACGGGAGTTTACCTTGTGGGAGTTCAATCCGGCACAACACCGAACTCTGAACAGGCTCTTCGACATGACTCATGAAGATGCCTGGAGGGTGCTGTTCAAGGGCGCCGCGGTCCCTCCCCCCATTACTGAGGATCGCGGATTCAGCGCGAAGCGCCACGCCAGTGCGGTAAGTTGTTTTACCTTTTACAGGATATTTGTTTTATATATAGATTGGCTCTATGCAGGATCTAAACTCCCGTAATTTTGACAGGACTGGCAGAAGATGACCGGACAGATCGACTGTCCGGCTCCCTTGCCCGAAGGCCCCGCAGACGCTCTTCTGACGAAGATGCTGACTCCGGCCCCTTATAAGGTGACGGAGAAGACCAAGAAGGCCAAGGGAGCTCGAACGAGTTCCCGACGCCAGGCGTCGTCGGACTCACCGTCCGATGACTCTGCTGCACACTCTTCCCCCAAAGACGAGGAAGAGGAAGAAGAGGCTCCCCCACCGACTGGGAGAGACAAGAAAAGGAAGGTCGCCCCAACTGGGGAGGCCGAAGTGTCCAAGAAGGGAAGGACGCTCCTTCCGGATAGCTCCACCGCTGCCGACGAAAGTGAAGACGAGTGGTTTCCCAGGGGCAAGCCCCAGGGGAGATCGTAAGTGTTCGGATACCAAAGTAACCCATAGGATTCCTTTGTCGCATTGCTTTCCCTAACGCCGAACTCAATTGTACAGGCCGCCCTGAGCCAATATCAAGGTATCCTCGGACGGCTGCCTGGGCTCGTCAGACATGGATAGCGATCCAGTCCCGACCGCCACCTCCCCTCATCCAACCGACGATGTCGAGGTGCTGTCTCAAGAGGCATCGGATCGAGGGGGACAGTCCCGGAGGCGCCTCAAGGCGACCTTCCAGACTCCGGGAGCCGAGGGGACGGGGTCCTCGAGGGCTCCGAGTTCGGCCCTCAGCTGAACACCGCACCGGACCCTCCAACGGTTCCGAGCTCGGGCAGGCGGTCCCCTCTAAGGAGGGTGAGACGCCTGTGCCGGTGACCTCTGTCCATCCAGAGGCGTCGGACACTATGTTGGAAGCGCTTCGCAGCGCTTCCATCGAGGAGGAGCACCGCACTATCATGAGTGCGGTGATCCAGAAGCACTACTAGGGAAAACCTTATACACAGAATCTTAGCAGCAGCGCGGTTTAAAAACAAACACTACTGCTAATTAGCAGTAGCGAGCTTGAGGAAACCGCGCTACTAATAACCCGATAGTAGTAGCACGGGTTTTTACCCCTTGCTACTACTAAGCGATTTCCACCGTGCCTTCCGGGACCAGCTATAGTAATAGCGCGGTTTATAAACCCACGCTACTACTAAGTCGTTAGTAGTAGCGTGAGTTGTAAACCCCACGCTACCACCTACATCTGCTCCCACCCCACCAACCATCCCACGCCATGTCTCAAAAAAACACTCAACGCACGATCCAGATCCCCAATCTCGTCTCCGCTCCCACCTCCTCTCCTCCTCTCCCAAGTCCCAACCCGCCATGGAGGGCAGGCCCCCCCCCCAGCGCCGCCACCGCCTACGGCTCGCCCCGCTGCAGGGCGTGGAAGCGGTGCGTCCACTCTGGCCAGCACGATAGCGCCACCTGGGGCCACGCCATCGCCGCCGACTTTGTGCCCGTGCCCAGGATGTGTCGCCTCGTCATGGCCAACTATGCCCCGCCCGACCTCCTCGCTTGCCGCCCCTCCTCCTCGACCCCTCAAACGTCGTGCGCCGCCGCACCTACGTCGACACGGGGGGCCGGGTCACGCCCTACCTCCTCTACCTCGACCACGCGCACGCCGACTTCGTGCTCGCGCTGCGCGGCCTCAACCTCGGCCGCGAGTCCGACTACGCGCTGCTCCTCGGCAAGCGCCGCTTCGACGGCGGCTACGTCCACAACGGCCTCCTCCGCGCCGCCGGCTGGGTGCTCGACAGGGAGTGCGACCTGCTCCGGGACCTGGTCGACCGGTACCCCGCCTACATGCTCACCTTCACGGGCCACTCCCTCAGCGCCGGCATCGCCGCCATGCTCACCATGGTCGTCGTGCTCAACCTCGACAAGCTCGGCAGGGTCGAGAGGGGCCGCACCAGGTGCTACGCCATGGCCCCCGCCCGCTGTATGTCGCTCGACCTCGCCGTCAGATACGTCGATGTCATCAAATCCGTCGTGCTGCAGGTGACTCACTGATGACCCAATTGATTTGGTTGCTTGCTTGTCTGAATTTGGTGGTTACAAGTTCAGTTGTAGAGGAATTTGGGTTACATGTAGTATTTCTGAATTTGGGTTACATGTAGCTGTCAGGCTGAATTTTGGTGGATACCTTCTCTGCTTCTGAGTAAGGTAAACATTGCATTGCAGAATCTAGTATAATGCCTATCTGAATTTTGCTGGGTGCTTCCTTGTTGCTAGAAATTCAGTTGCAAAATTTAGTTACATGCCTATCTGAATTTTGTTGGGTGTAATGCCTATCTGAATCTTTTTAGTTCCAAGTTCTGAACATATGAAGATCCAACATCTAATTTATTTCTCATAGATGAGTGATGGACGATGCAGCGGAGGAGGCATACCGATGGCAGGTTGTAGCAAATCAGGAGGCCGCCGCCGTCGGCGGACGCTGCCGAGTGGAGAAACTACGTGGACGGTGGACGCTGCCGAGTGGAAAAACTACAGCGGACTGGTGAGATAACTGAAATTTCATAACAGCGACTCCATGCATGGTATGTTCCCCTTTTGCCATATTTTACATACGCATCTTATATATTCTTTGAGATCTAAGCCCTTAGAGACAATAGATTCTGATCTTCTGGTCTTTGCCTGCTGATGCTTTTATTATTCAAAGTGGTTCAGTTCCAGTACGTACAGACTAGCCATATTATGACTAGCAGGATTTTTTTTTACTTTTTGTACATTCTCATTTAAGTTTTCTTGCGATAGCACACTAATTAATAGAAAAACCTTATGGCATATGACCTTTTCTATGTGTGACGTATATGTAAAGTTAGTTTTCTCTTAAAAAATCATCCGTCGATAAGCTGAATTAGAGGGAAATTCATGGAAAATGAACCAGCATACAAACCATAGTAATAATCCCAGTGAACTAGCTCTACAGACTAGCATACATGTTATTTAGAAACAAGGGGTTTGCCATGCTACAACAGATTCCTGACTAAATTTATCTATTCTACTTGGTCTTTTGATTTGAAACATCTATATATTCCTCATAAACATATTGGTTTTGCTACCAGCAGTAGGCGCTTTCTTTGTTCTGCAGCTGGGATTTCAGTAAAAGAACATGTTTAACCTTCAGTGAATATGCACAGTACCAAGGCTTTGTTCTGCAGCTCGCACGCCGCATCCGTGGCGAGAGGGCCTAGGCTGCTCTGTGCGCGTCGTCGTCTTAGCCAGTTGTGTTAATCGGTGGAAATGCGAGAGGGCCACGCCTCACTAGTAATCTTGTTGATTGCCTCTGAACCTGAATGAACAGCCTTGCTCATTTAGTTCTGTGTGTCCATATGATTTATGCTTTGCTGTTTTATCCTGTTGTTCCTTTTGATCCTTGTGACTATTGCAATCAACTCTCACCTGTACCATGATGCTAACTGGTAAATTAGGACAAGATATGTTTCTATTTTGCACTGCTCATATTGTACATACTGTGATTCATCTGATGGGTTTCTTGCACCTGCAAATGACAGCGTCATGATGTTGTCAACGGTGTGGCTGAGGCAGAAGGTGTATCCAAATATGATGCAGGTGAAGCTGCTGCAGATCAGAAAGGTGAACACATGTTCACCTATATTAAGATATTTTCTGTAATTTAAAGCTGAAATGATATCCTATAGCGAACTGGGATTATGGTCTGTCTCTTAAACTATCTTTGATCTTGTCCATAATGCTTCCCTGCAGAGCAAAAAGGTTCAACAACCATGAAATCCTAGTTGAGGACGTGCGAGACTGGGATATAGCCAGTGACCGGGGGCAAGGGCAGCGTGCGCAGGTGCTTTCTTTGTTTTCAATCTAATTGTTGTGTGTTATTATCTTGAATACATTTCTCTTTTAATTTATTTTCAATCTTCCAAGCCTGGACATAGTTATTTTATCTTATTATCATCTTTGGAAGTGGCCGGACCCTTCCGTGAACCCTGCGCAAGCAGGAGCTAACTAACAAGTTTTCACTTTCTCGACTGGGTGCAGGGTGATCGACGAGGACTACTGCAGCCCGATTGGAGTCGTGGTCTTCAACTACTCGGAGACAGACTTCACCGTGAAGCCTCGCGACCGCATCATACAGATTATCGTCCAGGTGATTGCGACACAGGAGGTCCCCGGGGTGGAGGACCTCGACGCCACCGTCCGGACATCACAGAGGTGGAGGACGACGCCACCGTCCGGAGTTCCTCAAGGTGGAGGACCTCGACGCTTTGTACATATATCTAGAGAAGTGGTCTGGTTAGGTTGGTGGTGAAACGCTAGGGAAGGTACCAACCTTTTGATGATGGTTGTGTGTGTCCTCGTGATCTCTTCGAGTTGAGATGTTGAATGTTGCATCCATGAACACTACAAGTGTTAAGATGGTTCTGTGAAATTTATTTTGCACTGGATGTGTCTCTGATCTCCATTCATGAATACTGCATCTATTTTTATTTAATTTTTAATTCCTAATTTGCTACTAGTAGCATTGGAAAAAAAGTGCCCTACTAGTATTTAGGATACTAGTAGCGTTGGTATTGTAGGCACGCTACTACTACTTCATTAGTAGTAGCGCGGGTCTGTAATAGCAGTAGCGTGGGTGGCACACGCTACTACAAACAAAGTTAGTAGTAGCGCGGGTTCCTCCCACGCTACTACTAACTATTAGCTGTAGCGCGATACTAGTAGCGTGGGTACCCGCGCTGCTAGTAGCCATTTTACCCGCGCTGCTAGTAGCCTTTTTCCTAGTAGTGAAGGTTCAGTCCGCCTAGAGCGGATTGACTGAAGCCTGTGCTAGCCTTCTAACCGGCTTCGAGGTAAGTGTTTTAAAATGTAGTAGAAGTATTACCGCATAGACAGTAGCCCCTGATGCTTTGTTCCGTGTTCACAAAGAAAAGCCGAACAGAGGATCAAATAATATCGCAGGAGTCTAATATAAGTATGTCAATATGCATATGCAGGCTTCGCTGCTGGCGTCCGTCGCACTAACTGCGGAGGTTGTCGTACTGAAGGAGGCCCTCGAGGGGTCCCAGAAAGAGCTCGTCCTTGCTAAGAGGCAGCTCGAGGAGAACAAGGGTAAGTAATACCCCGTCTGTAGATGAGAAAAAGGACGCAATTGCTAAATGACAGGATCATTGTATGTTTGCCAGGGGCCACGACCGAGGTGGCGACCCTGAAGCAAGCGCTGTCCTAGGCCGAAGAAAAGGTGGCCCAGGAGCGCACCGAGTGAGAGAGGCACGAGGCTCGGGTGGGCGAGGTGCAGCAAGAGCTCCAGGCTCTTGTGACAAAGCACGAGGCGTTGGAGCTTGACTTGAAGACAAGAGAGTCTGAGCTTGCCGTGGCCCGTGAGAGCGCGAAGAGTGCCAAGGCCGAGGCCCAGAAGGTCCTTCTGGAGATCGATGCGATGAAGAACATAGCAGCGGGTAAGGCTTTCTATACGCAAAGCAAGCATGCAAAGGTGAATTAATGATTAGTTACCCGAATCCGGAGCTCTTCAGGAGCATTCGCAGATTTGCCCCACAGTGTGTCCGATACCGCACTATTCTACCAAGCCGAGGACGGAAGCTCGACAGAGAAGTTGTTCTGGTCTCATATGCTGAGGCCGAACATCCGGTGCCAATGAGCGACCAGCTGAAGCAGATGGCCGAGCTACATAAGGCAGCCGATCAGTCCATGAAGGGCTTCATAGTCCGGTTGTGGCCAGGCGACGCTCTTCCGAACAACTTCTTCAGCCTGGTGAGGCGGCTTGTGGATGCCTGCCCACGGCTGGAGGTCGTCAAGCGATCCGTCTGCATTGAAGGTGCACGCCGGGCCTTTGCCCGTGTAAAAACGCAGTGGGTCAAGCTAGACGCCGTGAAGCTGATCAAGAAGGGGCCGCCGGAGGGCAAGGAGCACCGCCACCCCAATATGTACTACGAGGGTGTTCTGTCGGGCGCCCGTCTTATCGCGAATGAGTGTTCGCAAAATGTAATATTTGAATGAGACTTGCTCGTTTTGTCCTGTATGTATGAAAACTTGTATCGTATTCGCTATGCAACACTTGTGTGAATTTAAAATAGTACCTTCTATTTGGCTGTTTATCCAATCTGAGAGATGGCTAGTCCTCGGCTTCTGCCCCCATGCCGCGAGTGCCGGGGTGTTCGGGATAAACCTAAGCACTCTTGTTCCCATGTTTGGGTCCTTCGGGGGAGGTGCTCAGCACAACGAACAAGGAAACCAGACTAATAATGCTTTATCACTCTCACTTAGCCATAGAATTCTATAATTTTAAATTTTGGCGAAGCCCCTGGTATTCGGAAGACCGAATTCGGGGCGCGATACACGCCTGTAAGCCGGACGGAGCTGGCCCCTCGCCCTAAGCGGCATAAGTCTTTAGGGACTCGAAAAACCTCGCCAAACTGCGACCAGTCTCTCGCCTTATCATGACAGTCAGTTTTAGCTTTCTCTACTGAGGTGCTCGGCCCGGCAGAACCGGGGCACAATAGCAGTAGTTCTCCTAGCGCTACCTTAGCCGATAGAGCGGAACGTAAGGTACCAAAACATAGGAGCCGGGCAAACCCAACATTTGACCAAAGACATGATTCGGAGCTGATGCATATAATGCTATAAGTTCGGGGTGCCGCACTTGTGAAATTGTTCGGACTTTTCACACCATATTGTGGGTACGTAAGCCCCTGGTGCATTGGCCGTACCAGAGTGTACGGTTGCTAGGCGTCATGAATGAACACATAGATATGTATACATATAACAAAAATGCGATAATAGTCGTAATGCCATGCATTGTATATTAAAAAATTGCATTAAAGAAGAGTGATACAGATGGTGTAATAGGCAAAAAGAGTAGGACTATGTCCCTTCCAAGGGCGAGCTGGGGAATTATATGAAATCTGTAATCCACCTGGGAATTCCGTAGTTGTCAACCTCCTTGGTTGCTGTATCATGTGTTCGGCAATAGAGCTATCGAACAGTGTTTCTAGAGATTGGAGTCCTGAAAGAAAAAGAAGAATAACCAAACGGGAAGCCCCTGGTGCGGTTTAGGCCGCATTTTGGGGCGTGCCATAGTTGTGCCCCCCCCCCCTCCCCACCTGTGCCCATGGTATTTTTAATGCGTAATTATGTACGCGCGGCACGAACAATGCCGTTGGGCTGGGATTGGGGTGGCCGCCGTATTGCTACACGATCTCAGACCGCGCCAGGCGGTCTGTTTGCCGATTGCCCCGAGCGCGCTTGAAGGTGTCCGGGCTTTGAAATGCCGAACTGGTGGATTGCCTTGAGAGGCTGCTTTGCGCTTCTGCTACGAGGGCCGCGGTGTGCTCCTCTGTTCGGAGAGAGCGCTATGTGTTTCCATTGACTGTAATAACTCCGCGAGGTCCTGGCATCTTGAGCTTGAGGTATGCATAATGTGGTACCGCATTGAATCTAGCGAATGCGGTTCGTCCAAGCAGCACATGATAGCCACTGCGGAACGGGACTATATCTAAGATTAACTCTTCGCTTCGGAAGTTATCCGGCGATCTGAAGACCACTTCCAGTGTAATTGAGCCTGTGCAGTGCGCCTCTACGCCTGGAATGACGCCCTTAAAGGTCGTCTTTGTGGGTTTGATCCTTGAGGGGTCTATACCCATTTTGCGCACTGTGTCCTGATAAAGCAGGTTCAGGCTGCTACCGCCGTCCATAAGGACTCGAGTGAGGTGAAATCCGTCGATGATTGGGTCTAGGACCAGTGCGGCGAATCCGCCGTGACGGATACTAGTGGGGTGGTCCCTGCGATCGAAGGTGATCGGACAGGAGGACCAAGGGTTGAATTTTGGGGCGACTGGCTCCAACGCATATACGTCCCTGAGCGCACGCTTCCGCTCCCTCTTAGGGGTGTGGGTTGCGTATATCATGTTCATTGTCCGCACTTGCGGGGGAAACCTCTTCTGTCCTCCACTGTGCGGCTGCTGGGGTTCTTCCTCATCCTCGCTATGCGGCCCCTTGTCCTTATTTTCGGCAATTAACTTGCCGGCCTGCTTGAACACCCAACAATCCCTGTTGGTGTGATTGGCTGGCTTGTCTGGGGTGCCGTGTATTTGACACGAGCGATCGAGTATACGGTCCAAGCTGGACGGACCCGGCGTACTTTGTTTGAATGGCTCTTTCCGCTTAACGGGTTTAGAGCCTTTGAATCTGGCATTGACTGCCGTATCCTCGGTACTTTCGCCGTTAATGCGGCGCTTATTCTTGTTGCGACGTGACCTGCTATTGCCGTCCTTGGTATCTGAGGTACCATGGTTTTTTGATATGTTATGACTGCGAGCCAACCAGCTGTCTTCTCCCACACAAAAGCGGGTCACGAGCGTCATGAGGGCTGCCATAGATTTCGTCTTTTCCTGACCAAGGTGCCGGGCTAGCCACTTGTCTCGGATGTTGTGCTTGAAAGCCGCTAAGGCCTCCGCATCTGGACAGTAGACAATTTGATTTTTCTTTGTAAGGAACCGGGTCCAGAATTGCCTGTCCGACTCTTCTGGCTGCTGAATTATGTGGCTCAAGTCATCGACGTCTAGTGGTCGCACATAAGTGCCCTGAAAGTTGTCGAGGAATGCGGCTTCCAGATCTTCCCAACAGCTAATGGAGTCCGCTGGCAAGCTATTAAGCCAATGCCACGCTGGTCCTTTGAGTTTTAGTGGGAGGTACTTGATGGCATGTAAGTCATCACCGCGGGCCATGTCGATGTGGAGGAGGAAGTCCTCAGTCCATACAGTGGGGTCTGTAGTGCCGTCGTATGATTCAATGTTGACAGGATTGAAACCTTCTGGGAATTGATGTTCCATTACTTCGTCTGTGAAGCATAGGGGGTGTGCGGCGCCTCTGTATTGGGCTATATCGCGACGTAGCTCGAATGGGTCCTGCCCGCTGTGTTCAGCCCGGCCAGATTTGCTTTTACTGTATCCGGCGTGACATTTATCGTCTCATAGAGTGGTGCGCCCTCATGATCCGTAGATCGATCTTGAATGCTTTTCTTTGTCCTCCAATATGTCTCGCTGGTCTGGCGTATCTTCCCATGCCTTTTTATTTGAATGGCGTTGGGGTGGAGGCTGAGCTTTTGGCCGGAATGCCTCTCTATCGTGGCCACGAGGTGGCCGATCAGCCGTTTCATACGCTTCTTCCTCCAGTCGGGGAAGTAACCTGCGCCTTGGATAGCTCTTGGAGGGACGCTCGAGTTTATATTGCTCGGCTGCGAGGACTTCAATCCATTTGTCAGTTAGAAGATCTTGATCAGCTTGAAGCTGCTGCTGCTTTTTCTTCAGGTTATTTGCCGTGGCCATAAGCCTGCGCTTGAAGCGCTCTTGTTCGACGGGATCCTCTGGTACGGCGAATTCATCGTCGCCGAGGCTTGCCTCGTCTTCGTAGGGGGGCATGTAATTGTCATCCTCCTCCTCTCCGCCAGCTGCTCTCTCAGGAGAGCTGGCTCCTTCATCCTCCTGCTCTAAATCCTGCTGGAGGGGATTGTTGTTGTCTTCGACGCTATCCGGAGTGTTATTATCTCCTGTGCCGGTATCACCACCTTTGCTTTGGCGGGACGTAGAGAGGCGCCGCTGACGTCGGCGCTTGGGTTGTTTCTTGGAGGGGTCATCCTCCGTTATCTCGTCGCCATTGCCTTCATTGGGTGTATCCACCATGTATATGTCATACGACGAGGTGGCTGTCCAGTGCCCTGTAGGTGCTGGTTCATGTTCGTCTCCTACATCGTCGTCCATACCATCGATGTCTTCGGAGTCGAAGTCGAGCATGTCAGTTAAATCATCAACAGTGGCTACAAAGTGGGTGGTGGGTGGGCGTCGAATTTCTTCGTCGTCCGCATACCGGTATTGTTGGCCCTAATCCGGCCAGGGCTCTCCTGACAAAGAGAGAGACCTTAGTGAATTCAGAATGTCGCCGAAGGGCGAGTGCTGAAAGATATCCGCATCGGTGAATTCCATGATCGGCGCCCATTCGGATTCGATTGGCAGGGGCGCGGATGGTTCGGGGTCCAGAAGAGAGTCCGGCACCTTGGAGTCACGGGCTGTGCGGAGAATTATACAGGTGTTTGGCTCGATCTCCGTCGAGACTGCAGCCCTTGAGGCGGTGTCTAGCCACTCGTCCTCAATTGGCGCAGTTGGCTCCGAGCTAAGGGTCGGAGCTGATGCGGGCGCGGCCTCTGGAGTACCGTCCGGTGGCAGAGCTAGGTCATGCCCATCGAGATAGTGTGGCGCGCCCGGCTATGGCTCGAATCCGTCGAAGATCAAGTCTCCGCGGATGTCGGCCATGTAGTTCAAACTTCCAAATCTGACCTGATGGCCAGGGGCATAGCTTTCAATCTGCTCCAGATGGCCAAGCGAATTAGCCCGCAGTGCAAAGTCGCCGAATACGAAGATTTGTCCGGGGAGAAAAGTCTCACCTGGACGGCATCGCTATCGATGATAGTAGGAGCCATCAAGCCTAACAGTGACGACACAGAGGAACTCTCAATGAAAGCACCAATGTCGGTGTCAAAACCGGCGGATCTTAGGTAGGGGGTCCCGAACTGTGTGTCTAGGCCGGATGGTAACAGGAGGCAAGGGACACGAAGTTTTACCCAGGTTCGGGCCCTCTTGATGGAGGTAAAACCCTACGTCCTGCTTGATTGATATTGATGATATGGGTGTTACAAGAGTAGATCTACCACGAAATCAGAGAGGCTAAACCCTAGAAGCTAGCCTATGGTATGATTGTATGTTGTGATTGTTGTCCTACCGACTAAAACCCTTCGGTTTATATAGACACCGGAGAGGGCTAGGGTTACACAAGGTCGGTTACAAAGGAGGAGATATCCATATTCGTATTGCCTAGCCTGCCTTCCACGCCAAGTAGAGTCCCATCCAGACACGAGACGAAGCCTTCAATCTTGTATCTTCATAGTCCAACAGTACGGCCAATGGAGATAGTCCGGCTTTCCGGAGACCCCCTAATCCAGGACTCCCACACTTCTTATCTCTTTTTGAATCTCAATACAATGTTCTCCCCCTCTCTTGTGGAGATTTATTCGATGTAATCTTCTTTTTGCGGTGTGTTTGTTGAGATCGATGAATTGTGGGTTTATGATCAAGTCTATCTATGAACAATATTTGAATCTTCTCTGAATTCTTTTATGTATGATTGGTTATCTTTGCAAGTCTCTTCGAATTATCAGTTTGGTTTGGCCTACTAGATTGATCTTTCTTGCAATGGGAGAAGTGCTTAGCTTTGGGTTCAATCTTGCGGTGTCCTTTCCCAGTGACAGTAGGGGCAGCAAGGCACGTATTGTATTGTTGCCATCGAGGATAACAAGATGGGGTTTTCATCATATTGCATGAGTTTATCCCTCTACATCATGTCATATTGCTTAGGGCGTTACTCTGTTTTCATTAACTTAATACTCTAGATGCATGTTGGATAGCGGTTGATGAGTGGAGTAATAGTAGTAGATGCAGGCAGGAGTCGGTCTACTTGTCTCGGACATGATGCCTATATACATGATCATACCTAGATATTCTCCTAACTATGCTCAATTCTGTCAATTGCTCAACAGTAATTCGTTCACCCACCGTAGAATACCTATGCTCTTGAGAGAAGCCACTAGTGAAACCTATGGCCCCTGGGTCTATCTTCATCATATTAATCTTCCAATACTTAGTAATTTCCTTTGATTTTTACTTTGCTTTTATTTTACTTTGCATCTTTATCATAAAAATACCAAAAGTATTATCTTATCATATCTATCAGATCTCACTCTCGTAAGTGGCTGTGTAGGGATTGACAACCCCTTATCGCTTTGGTTGCGAGGATTTATTTGTTTTGTGCAAGTGCGAGGGACTCGCGCGTAGCCTCCTACTGGATTGATACCTTGGTTCTCAAAAACTGAGGGAAATACTTACGCTACTTTGCTGCATCATCCCTTCCTCTTCGGGGAAAACCAACGCAGTGCTCAAGAGGTAGCAATGTGCATTACCGAGAGGGCCCAGAGATACCTCTCCGATACTCGGAGTGACAAATCCTAATCTTGATCTATGCCAACTCAACAAACACCATCGGAGACACCTATAGAGCATCTTTATAGTAACTCAATTATGTTGTGACGTTTGATAGCACACTAAGTGTTCCTCCAGTATTCGGGAGTTGCATGATCTCATAGTCATAGGAACATGTATAAGTTATGGAGAAAGCAATA
This sequence comes from Triticum aestivum, assembly GCF_018294505.1. NCBI lineage: Eukaryota > Viridiplantae > Streptophyta > Magnoliopsida > Poales > Poaceae > Triticum > Triticum aestivum. The sequence goes on along the minus strand of NC_057812.1, from coordinate 720,159,627 downwards.
GCAACAAACTAAACGACCATCGTGCTAAGCTAATGGATGGGTCAAGTCAATCACATCATTCTCTAATGATGTGATCTTGTTAATCAAATGACAGATCATGTCTATGGCTAGGAAACATAACCATCATTGATTCAACCAGCTAGTCAAGTAGAGGCATACTAGTCATGTCCAAATGTCCAGGCTATAAAGAAAAAAATATGAGATGACATGTCAGGCAGCATTCCACATCAAAAATTATGTTTTTATCATTTACCTACTCGAGGGCGAGCATGAACTAAGCTTGGGGATGCTGATACATCTCCAACGTATCTATAATTTTTTTATTGTTCCATGTTGTTATATTATCAATCTTGGACGTTTTATAATCATTTTATAGTCATTTTATATCATTTTTCGGTACTAACCTATTGACATAGTGCCAATTGTCAATTGTTGTTTTTTACATCTCAAGTAATCAATATCAAACGGAGTGCAAACGCAGCAAACTTTTTGTGGATTTTTTTGGACCAGAAGACAACCAATGGGCCGAAGAAGCACCTAGGGCTGCTTCAAGGGGAGCACAACCCACCAGGGCGCGCCTGGAGGCCCAGGCACGCCCTGGTGGGTTGTGCCCACATCGGGTGCCCCCCGGACCACCTCTTTACTATATAAATACCCCAATATTCCAGAAACCCTAGGGGAGTCGACGAAAATCAATTTCAGCCGCCGCAGAGTCCAGAACCACCAGATCCAATCTAGACACCATCACTGAGGGGTTCACCACTTCCATTGGTGCCTCTCCGATGATGCGTGAGTAGTTCTTTGTAGACGTTCGGGTCCGTAGTTAGTAGCTAGATGGCTTCCTCTCTCTCGTTTGATTCTCAATACAATGGTCTCTTGGAGATCCAAATGATGTAACTCTTTTACGGTGTGTTTGTTGGGATCCGATGAAGTTTGAGTTTATGATCAGATCTATCTCTTTTTATCCATGAAACTTATTTGAGTTTCTTTGATCTCTTATATGCATGATTTCTTATAGCCTTGTATTTCTTCTCTGATATTTGGGTTTTGTTTGGCCAACTTAATCTATTTATCTTGCAATGGGAAGAGGTGCTCTGTAGTGGGTTCGATCTTACGGTGCTTGATCCCAGTGACAGAAGGGGAACCGACACGTATGTATGGTTGCTACTAAGGATAAAACGATGGGGGTCTATTTCTACATAAATATATCTTTTCTACATCATGTCATCATTCTTATTGCATTACTCTATTTCTCCATGAACTTACTACACTAGATGCATGCTGCATAGCGGTTTATGTGTGGAGTAATAGTAGTAGATGCAGGCAGGAGTCGGTCTACTAATCTTGGATGTGATGCCTATATAATGATCATTGCCTAGATATCATCATGATTATTTGAAATTCTATCAGTTGCCCAACAGTAATTTGTATACCCACTGTTTGCTATTTTTCTCGAGAGAAATCACTAGTGAAACCTACAGCCCTCGGGTCTCTTCCTCATATTATTTGCCTTTGCGATCTATTTTATTTGCCTTTTATTTTCAGATCTATTAAATCCAAAAATACCAAAGTACCTTGCTGCAATTTATTTTATTTGGCGTTCGATCTATCAATCTACTACAATTTATTCACGTCTGTTTGCCAATTTATGGCATCGTTACCCAAAAGGGATTGACAACCCCTTTAATACATTGGGTTGCGAGTATTTGTTATTTGTGTGCAGGTGCCGTTTACGTGTTGTTGCTTGGTTCTCCTACTGGTTCGATAACCTTGGTTTCACCACTGAGGGAAATACCTACCGTCGCTGTGCTGCATCATCCCTTCCTCTTTGGGGAAATATCGACGTAGCTTCAAGCCGCATCAACCCTCATTAAGGATCTGAAAATATAATCTTCCACCGGATAAACCAACTAGCATCAACTACAAGGAGTAATCAACACTACTAGCAACCGGCAGGTACCAATATGAGGTTTTGGGACCAAGATCGAATACAAGAGATGAACTAGGGTTTGAGAGGAGATGGTGCTGGTGAAGATGTTGATGGGGATTGACCCCCTCTCGATGAGAGGATCGATGGTGATGACGATGGCGATGATTTCCCCCTCTCGGAGGGATGTTTCCCCGGCAGAATAGCTCCGCCGGAGCCCTAGATTGGTTCTGCCAAGGTTCTTCCTCAAGATGGAAGCACTTCATCCCGAAAGCTTCGTCTTGATTTTTTTCAGTGTAAAAGACGCCATATAGCCAAAGATGGGCACCGGAGGCCTGCTAGGGTGCCCACAAGGTCGGGGGGGCGCCGAGGGGGGTAGGGCGCGCCCTCCACCCTTGTCGCTAGCTGGTGGCCCCCCTCTGGTACTTTATTTGCCCAATATTTTTTATTTATTCCAAAAACATGCTCCGTGAAGTTTCAAGACTTTTGAAGTTGTGCAGAATAGGTCTCTAATATTTGCTCCTTTTCCAGCCCAGAATTCCAGTTGCTAGCATTCTCCCTCTTCATGTAAACCTTGTAAAAATAAGAGAGAATAGGCATAAGTATTGTGATATAATGTGTAATAATAGCACATAATGCATTAAATATCAATATAAAAGCATGATGCAAAATTGACGTATTAGTGATCTAATGCAGAAAAGTATCGAAATCAGAGAGAAACAGAGGGAAGAGGGAGATCCAATCTCGGAGGTTCTCTTGCCCTCCAGGTGCCATTAACACCAAAGCCGGTGGGGGGAACGTCTCCCCACCTGGAGGGAGGCCAAGGAAGAAAAGGGTGGCCTCTCGGGCCGTCTCTTCCGGCGGCGCTGGAGTGCTACCGGGCGAACCATCAATCCATCATCACTACAATCATCTCTATCGCCTTCATCAAATTCACCAAAACTCCATCACCTTCCTCCCTCACTATATAGTGGTCCACTCCCGCAAACTTCTATAGTTCCCTACTTGAACATGGTGTTTGGCGCTATGAATTATTATCCAATGATTTGTTGCATTGTTATTATGTATGAGTATCCCTTTTGTCTGATGGTTAATTGGTGACCTTTTATGATTGATTTGACTTGTATGTTGATATGTTGTTGCCATTCAGTCCCCATCATATGAGTGCACACGTATGCGGATCAAACTTTAGGGTTAGTAATATGTTGATATAATTATGGATAAGGTGGTCGGAGTGACATATATTATGGGACCTGTGTATAGGAGTTGATACATATTGGATAAAATGGGACCAATATATTTTAACGTTATGGTTAAGTTTTACCATAATGGATCTTTAGTACATGTGGATGCTTGCTAGGGTCCCATTCATAAGTATGTGTTACCAATGGATTTTGTTGCATGTTAGCAACAATGATTATCAATCTAGCTAGTATCATAGCCAATTGCATAGGGACAATTCCACACCTCCTATCCCGCTACTCCATACTCGCTAAATTTCACTTGTTCCTTTACTTTACATCAGATAACTTTTATTTAAATTCTTTATTATCTTGCAAAGTTATATTTTTACACACAAAATACTTCTACTTTTATTTCATAGGTAAAGCAAACATTTGATGTACATAGAGTTTTGTCGGTGGTTGGTAGAACCTTAGAGAATACAAATACTAAATTTAGCTCCTCGTTGAGTTCGACACTCTTAGTTATTGGAAAGGGGACAATCGATCCCTACACTTTGTGGGTTATCAAGACCATTTGTGGGTTAGCTCCTCGTAGGATTTTGGTTAAGCATCACTTCAGTCATTCTGACTGGTTCTCTTGGACCCCACTTAACAGTACGGTGGTTCCTATGACTCAGCAAAGAAGAAAAAGAACTACGAAAGATCTAAATCTTCGCGCTCCATAGTCTTCATGCGATGTCTTCTCTTGTCATAGTCTTCAATGTGAATGTCTTCACATACCACCTTTGACTTCAATGTCTTCATACATTTTTAGGGGTCATCTCTGGTAGGAAAACCGAATCAATGAGGGACTTCTACCTGTGTTATCCTGCAATTCTCACAAACACATTAGTCCCTCAACTAGGTTTGTCGTCAATACTCCAAAACCAACTAGGGGTGGCACTAGATGCACTTACAAGAGGGTTAGGCTTCGTTGTTACATGATCTATGTTACTTTGTGCTCACAACTAAGATCTGAGTCTTTATTAATTGAGCGCTTTTCAGCCTAGCTATATGGCTTTAAAGAAAGTGTTGTCTGGGAGGTAAACCAGAAGTTTTAGAGAGGCTTTTTATTCTTTTGTGTGCCTTTAAATTTTTAAAAAATAAATAAATAAATAAAGAGAAACTTAAAACTCTATCAGAAAGGTAACTAAATGAAAAAGTGTGCATTGAAGAACTGGGGGTCGACCTTAAACATTTGCGTTCATGCCCATGGGGACAATCTAAATCTTTGCATCAAAGCTTCTCAACCAAAAATATTTGTCCACTTGTACAAACTATTGTACCATACAAATAAGGAGCCAAGATTTACTTTTAACATGTGGTAGTTTGAAAATTTATGTGTGCTCTGCTGAAGCAGAATGTTTGTTGTCACTAAAATATTATATCAATTCAACAGAAGGTGATAAAAGCATATAACACGATCCACATACGCGAGTTCTCTGTACGTGTTAATATTTATATGGAGGAAGTGGCCAAGAAGTTGAGATTGGTGTGGGGTGAGGGAGAGGGAAAGTGTGATAGAGATAGAAGGAAGGGACGGAGGGGGGGTGTATACCATCAAAAGTTGAGGGACGAAATATGACTTCTGCGATAACTTGAGTGACAAAAGAAAATTCTTCTTTCGTTCTATTTTTCTTATATGATTAAAAGGGGGTTTCCCCAAATTTCTGTAGATATAATCAATCAGAGCATCTACAGCCGGACGCCTCAAACCTGCCTTATACGCCTGGGCGGACCGCCCACTCACCGACCAGTCACGTTTTTGTGGCCTAGACGCCCCCCCTCAAAAGGGCCTCAAACGCCCAGGCTGACCGGCATCCCTTATATCTGGCCCAAATATGAGGCGGATATGGGGGCGTCCGGGCACGCCCTCCACGTAGGACTGACGAAGGGGTGACATGCGGACTAGCCCAAAAAGCCGGCTGTCTGACGGGCGTCTCCTCCGTCGCCGCGGTGTGAACGCCACATGGCGCTGCTCCAGCTCACCGCCCGAGAGCAAATCCGTCCATTTAACCCGGCCGGAGTCCCGCAACCCTTGTCCATCCACATCCCTCCTCTCCACGCAGCCAGTCCGAACCCATCCACCTCCTCCCTCTCCCGCTCCAGTGCTTTGCACATGCTCCGGTGGTCCGCCATGGTCTGCAGTAAGATAACCTACTACACAATGCTCATGCCGTGCCGAGATCCAGTAGGAGATCCGGGCGATACAAGGCGCGCGCGCAGCCCGCATCGCCACCGTGCTGCCTCGGGACTTGTCGGAGCTGTAGGAGGAGGAGGAGCCGGGGGAGGAAGAGGAGGAGGAGGAGGAGGAGCTGGCTCTAATGGAGGTGGAGGAGGTGGAGGAGGCAGAGCAGCCGGAGCAGCAGTTGTGGGGCTTCAACATGGAGCAGGCGGAGGCGGAGTTTGCCATCGCCCAGTCCGACGTGATGGCAGAGCAGCAGACCATCATGGAGTCCATTCGGAATGAGGCCTATGTGAAGGCCAACCGGGCGTTCCTCCAGCGGAAGCAGGAGGCGTCTGACGCGCTCTTCGCCGAACTCGATGCGGAGATAGAGGTGGAGGAGACCGGAGCGGAGCAGCCGGAGGAGCCAGAGCTGCAGCTACCGCCAATCCTGCCGGAGCCGGGCACGGAGATCATCGACATCTCCAACGATGAGTAGCTAGGTGATTGACGTAATACGTAGGTTATTTCATTTGCATGTCTTTGTGTGGATTTAAGAATTTTGTACAAAATGCCCGGATGTGACAAGTGAAATTTAAAGCGTGTCCGATCACTACCCGCGGACGCGCCTGGGTGCATTCACGGGCGTTTGAGGGTCATATTTGACATATCCGGCTAAAGATGCTCTAGAAGTTCCATAGTGCCAAAATGTACTCCTTTCATTTTTCTCTGCCGTAATAAAACGGGCACAAAGCACGTCTTCCTTATTACAAAAACAATTTTATTGAAAAACCATCCAATCAATGGGTTGGTGAATAAATAATTCTAGCTGCAACGGAGACAGGCGGAGGGAGAAAGCGAGTGGTGAGTGGCCGAGAGCTAGCTCCGGGTGAATCTAAAAATCCGGGAGTCACCGTCGTCTACAAATAATTCCGGCGGCTAGGGATAAGTCCATGGAATTTACACGATAAACCCTTCCGGTACCATGGGACCAAGCACAGCGATGGATCGTCGATCCGCCTCGACAGGGTCCTTAACAGCGGCCTGTAGAGCAACAGCGATCCAACAAATGCAACCCTGCTGCTAAGCTGATCTGCATCTGATCGACGGAGGGACGCTTGTCCGTCCGGTTGATTATGCAGTACGTCCACATAATCTATTGACCGTACTACGTCCTTTGCTTCTGCAGCCACCATCACTCTGCATGCATGCTACCACGGCCGGGCTTCGATGTGCATGCGTACCGTACACAGCAGGGAGGAGATCATGTATGGATTATGATCATGTGCTGTACGTCTTAGGTCAACTCCATCGCGCGACCCAAACGGATGTCCGAATTGATCCGAATCTGTCCCTTTGGGGCGCCGATGGGTACGCCCGTGTCCGGCTGTGTCTATTGGATCGTGCGTGCGCCCACCGCGCGGCCGCACCCCAAATCATGTCCGGGATGGACGGGATTAAAAATAATAATTAAATAACTAAAAAAGCAAATAAACACATTTTAAAAAAACATAAAACATATATATGGGTTGGCCACAAAACGGCCCAGTTTCAATGGCCACTTAAAAGGCCCAGATTCATAATTAACATAATAAGAAAATAAAAAAACTCCTCCCGCGCGCTCCTGCCGCGCCCGTCGGTGCTGTGGCCGTTGCCGTCTTCACTGGCCGTCAGTGTCGTCGTCGTCGCTGACGAGGTCGATGTACTCCGGCGGCGTCCAGAGGTGGGCCGGCGGTGCGTGGTGGACGGGGGCGGGCTGGACGGCCGGAGATGCCTGCACCACCTCCTCCCGCAGCGACGCCTCCCGCTCCGGAGTGGGGCACCAGTTCAGGCCCAGGTCGGCGGCCATCTCCGGCGCAGTGCACGACCAGCCCCACTCCTGGCCCAGGAACTTCTCGAACGCGGGCGAGTCCTCCACCATCGGCTCCTCCTTGGCGGCCGCCGTGATGGCCGCCAGCTGCAGCTCCGGGAAGGCGACGTCCCCGGCGGCAGAGAGGGCCATGGCCTCCTCCAGGCCGTCCCACTGCCGCTCGTCGTGCGTGTTCATGGAGTCGTCCATGACACGCTGCAAGAGACGGGCCTCCTCCTTCGCTGTCATGCGAGGAGGGGGAGGGGGTGACGGAGACGGGGAAGGCGACGGCGTGGGCGCCAGGCCACGCACCCGCGTACGCCCGCGCGGCTCTGCACGTGGCCTCCGCGGCCCTGACACGGTGCCGGCGAAGTAGGACGCGCGCCGCACATCGTGCTCGTCCTGGAGCCATGTGTCCCAGAGCGGCGAGTCGGGGGCATACTTGTTGTCGTAGTACAGGTCGTCGGGGAGGAGGCGGCGGCGGCGGTTGATCTCATCGCGCCGTGCACGGCCGGTCGCCGGCACTGGCGGGATGGGGATCCGGTCCGCGGAGAGGTGCCACTCGTTGGGGAGGTGGGCATCGCTCCACGGGACCGGCGTCCTCGTCTCCCAATACCTCCGGCACACGTCCGCGCAGATGTACTGCCGGTCACGCTCGCCGGAGGGCCTAGGGGCAATGGTGAAGGGGGCCGGCGCGGGGGCTCGACGGGAGGAGTGCGGCGGTGGCGGGGGGCCCGACGGGAGGAGCGCGGCGGAGACGCGGGCTCCTCCTTCTTCACGGAGCCGCGGCGGCGCCCCGAGGAGGAGCCGGCCTCGCGTCGTGCTTGCCCTTGCCGTTCCAGAAGCCCATGACGAGGTGGGCGGCCGGCGAGCTCGAGGAGGAGTCAGGCTAGGGTTTCTGCGCTGTCGGGGTTCGAGGAGGCCGCTGGGTGGCGTGAGGCAGTGTGGACGACGACCCGTCCACGCTTCCCACTTAAAGAAGGACGGCGACCGCTCGACATGCGGATGACAGGTGGGGCCGCCCGCTCGTGCGCATTGATGTGGGTGGGTGGGAGGTGGGTGGCCGCCTGCCACGCGGCCCCGACGCGGATGAGCGCGCGTCCGTTTGGTGTCCGCCGCGATCCAAACCAGGCGCAAGTTTGCGCTCGAAATGGGTCGGCCGGGACACGAAACGGACAAGATGGGTCCGGACCGTCGCACGCTGGGCCGCCTCCTTTGTCCCTTTTACCCCAAACGGACAGGGTCGGACACGATAAGATCGCGCGGTGGAGTTGGCCTTACAGCTCCTGCCAGTGCGTACTGCTTTTTTTTTAATCGGGCACTAACCCTTTCTATTACAATGAACGGAAATACAGCAGTTTCAAAAACAAGTTCAGGGAGAAGGGAAAAGGAAAAAAGCAAGTTCAAACACTTCCAGGAAACCCACCACATTCGACCAATATCGTGACGAATGCCACCGCGTACTGCTGCCACATCTGTAAGGATGCATGCTGGGGATATTGGTCGATCGATAAATGCGGACGCGAATCCGTGGCGATTCTTCGAGGAGGACACGGGGAGGATCGATTAGTGGACAGGGAGATGAACAGTGTCCACCTCTCGTCGTGCCACGGCCACGGAATTTGGAAATGGAAAAAGAAGGAATGGCCGCGGGAAAAGACAGCGCTGTCGATACGGACGGCGTCCGCTCACGTGGCAGCCACGGCCCAGCACGCCACAATACCACATCGCACCATCGATCTATCGATCAGAGCACGCCACCAATTATTCGTTCGCGCCTCTCGTCCCGTCCACTCCGCCACCGCGACACCGATCGGAACGGCAAGACGATAGGGGCACGTCGCCGTCAGCCGGAGCGCGACCCACGCCGGACTGGGCGCGCGCGCATGCTTCCGGCTTATTATTCGCCGTCGTTGTACGCCGCCGCAAGCAGCCGGCGAGGAGCGAGCGGGGACAGAGACGGACGTGGCCGCGCCCGCTGCTGCCGCGGAAGCAACGGCGCCGTACGTCGCCATCCCTCGCCACTCCAGTCCGTCGTTGCCATGTGCGGTAGCAGCAGTCGCTGTTCTTTCACAGGAATTTCTGAGAGTGCCAGGTAGGACCCACTAGCTATTACCGTTAGGATCTGGCATCGTTAGCGTTCCTATGTCTGAATTGAATTCCTACATTCGAAACAGCATATTGGAGCAGTTCCTATGTTTTCCAAGTGCGTTCTTTCCTTTCTTCCAATGTTGTTGTGTGTGCAAGCAGTGGAAGCATTCGGTTCTACTCCCTCCGTTCCATAATGCTACACGTTTTTGCAAGCACAATATAGGACAGAGGGAGTATCTCATTATTTGTACCAAACACGAAGATGGAGCCATCCATTCATGTGGAATGGAACTATTAGAGTACTCTCCTAGAGTCATCGTATCGGCCCGATCATTACAATAGCCATTGTCACAATTTTTTTGATCAAAAATGTCATTATCAGAGTCGACATCCCGTCCTTTATCTCCATAATTTATGGAGGTTCCTCCAAAACGAGCCCACGAGTCTTCATATTTGGCGTCTGTGGGGGATATTTGGAAACCGGTTTGGCGCGAACGATATTCCCCCCTCCTGCCATGGGGATATTTGGTTGCACTCCATCTGACAATGCCATGGACAATGTCTCAGCCCCACGCCCGAATTCATCGGAATACTGCGGCTCCTGTGGATTATGCACCTCCGATGATGGCTTCGATGGCCGATCTCCACCTTGACGACGAAGTATCCAATGCGGAGGTGCCTATGTCGCCGCCTGGAGGCAGGGACCTCACCCCACTAGTGCAACAGTGGTTCTTAGCGAAGACACTGAAGAAGAAGACTGGTAAGAGCGTCGTCGCTGCCTTTAGCCCTCCTCGCTTCAACCTGACAGCGGACAAAACTATGGTGGCTTCCCAGTCATACGCCCGATCAGCAACAGTGATGAGGTAAAAAGGCATGATATGGCTTTTAATCGGGTTTTATTCAATCGAATGCGAGATGGCCATGGAAATTGTTGGCAAATATAGTGGCGATTTTCTGAATTTGGGGGATCGGCCCTCAATGATGAAATTTTCCCTAGTATGATAGGTGATTCCGAGACAAATGATGTCGATCTCGAGGTCGCATCGTTGTCACTTTTTATCATGACTCCGTCTAAGATACAGAATTGTAATTTGAGGGTTCCGGCTCATCGAAAAAGAAGGCAATACGGAGAAGCAACTTTAAGCCCGATGTGGATGTTGCGCTTGTCATGGCATGACAATAAATCTCTCGATGCGATTGCCGGGAAACATCAATCGACAACAATTTATTGAAAATGCATTGAGGATTGTTTCATATTTCACTCCGCGTGAAAAACGATGCTCAAATCTCTCACGGACTAACGTTGTACGATTCAAGGGATGTGTAATCATTGGGGTGAGTTGTAAGGAGCAAGTGAAGCCCGTTCCTCCTAGGGATGTCACCATTTATCAGTATGTAAGAAAGCTTGTTTTTTTATTAACACATTTGCTTTACTTTGAGAATTCTCATCAATTTGTGCATTTGTTTGTTTTAGGATGAGATAGCCCAAGTGAAGTACAAAGAAATGCCCAAGTCGAATGGGCAAACCATTTGGCCTCCAACATTATAGGGATTTAATGGAAGAGCACGAGAAGTGTAATTCGAAGAATGATTATGGCAACCCAAAAGCCGAGAACTGGGCCAATTCCTCCCCGGAGATGGATGGTGGTGCAAATGATGTTGATAGAAAGAAAATGACAATTGTGGCTAGACATACCATTCTAGCGTCTAGCACGGGTCAGCCAGATGGGAGGAAGTAGAAGAACTAAGGCTCAAGAGAAAAGAAGAGGTGGGGGAAATGGAAAAAAGATCGATAAGTTGGAGAGGACAAGAAACGAGTGCGCCGAGAAGAGGAAGCAAGATAAACTAGAGATGGAGGAGAAGGAGAACCAAGAGAAGAGGGCCAGATGGGATGAAATGCAAGAAAGAAGATGGTGTTAGGAAGAGATGGAGGCACGTAGGAACCAAATTCAGTAGGAAATTGAGCCGCGTAGGCTGCAAATTACAGAGGATCAAGCGGGAAATGAACGCACATCCTAGCAGAATCGGTTCATTGTGATGGATCCGAACAAAATGGATCAAGTGGCACAAGATTTTCGGACGCGGCAGCAAGATTTAAGCATTCGCTTCAAAAAACTCGAAAGAAGGAAAGGTGCAATTGGAAGAAACATGTGACTAGTACATGTCGCCGATGAAATGCTTTTGTTCGTGCAACTTGTCAAAAACAATGTGCATGTTTACTTGATGTGATAAACAATTAAATTTGGTGGGATTCAAAGTGTTGGAAATATGGAGGATGTAATATGGCGAGTCTGAATTCGCTCGTCGCCTGCGCTGCCTCCATATCTGTTGGATAGACATCGCCGATATGGTGAATCTCTAGAGTTGTTCTTACTTTCCATTTCACTTGGTTCTGCAACGAAAAATAATATCACCCTAAAAGGACTTTGAATAGTAAAACAAAGAAAAAAAATCATATTTATATGGATCTCTAGATCCATTTTTTAGCTGAAGCTCGATGTCATGCACTACAAGGGCCATGCAAAAGATTATAGAAGTTCAAACACTTGCATGGGTTGAGAGAGGGAGATAGAGGGAACCAAATAATAAACTATTAGCATCATTGCCCCTTGTCGAGATCTTCATCACCACAATGAATGCACATTCGAGCATAGTCGGCTCATCGTGTTAGATCTAAACAAAATGGATCAAGTGGCGGAGATTTTTGGGCACCGCAGCGAGATTTGAGCATTCACTTCAGAGAACTCGAAAGAGGGGGAGGTGCAAATGGAAGAAACATTTAAATTTGGAGGGAATCAATGTGTTTGAATTATGGAGGCTGAAATATTACAAGTCTGAGTTTGTAGGTCGCTTATGTAGCCTCCATAGCTAGTGGATGACGATCGCCGATATGGTGACTCTCAAGGGAAACACGCCCAAAAAGAACTTTGAATAGTAAAAAAAAGGGGGGGGGGGGGGGGGGGGAATCCTATTTCTATGAACTTTGGAACCATTTTTTCAGCTGAAGCTCGAAGTGATGCACCCCAAGGGTCATGTAGAAATTTATAAAAGTTCAAACACGTGCATGGGCTGAGAGAGAGAGAGAGAGAGGCGTAGATGGAGCCAAATAATAAACTATTATCATCATTGCCCCTTGTCGTGATCTTCATCACCACAATGGCCAGAATCAGGAGGGTGATGACCATCATTATCCTCAACAACAGCTATGATCGATTGTCCCCATGATCCCACGGTTCCTCCCTCGCACGATAACGCGCGACAGTGGACGGAAAGGGCCCAATCCTGGTGATATTTGTGACCCGGTGCAAAATCTAGAATCATGCTCTAGGTATAAAGTCAATTATTATAACAAGAATGACTTCCATGGAGGAACACAAATAATACTTGGACAATGTCAATTTGAATAGGGAAATTGCAATGTCAATAGATTCGAGGAGGACCGGAGAAGAATCGTGGTGGGTACGAGTTCATTTCAGAGGGATTTCCATCCTTCCTCTTTTGATGTGGCTTGTGGGAGGAGGATGGCCAGGAAGATGAAGCGTGTGGGCCGGAACGATGAGGCGGGAAATTTCCAAGGAATAACAAAGAGATACGTAGCTCTCGTGAGATACCACTTTGCAAGAGGATTAGAGTTCACGGCTTGGTGCACGCTTCCATGAACTAATTACTTAGTTAGTTAGCTGAATTGCTAATTAGGGGCCGGGGCCGGGGCCGGGGCCTGATGAGGAAAAGGTGACATCTTTGGTTTTCTTTGCAACCCTTTCCCTACGACAACATCCATGGAGCCCCTTTTTGTCCCCTCAATGTGCCTAACCGGCCCCTGATGAGGAAAAGGTGACATCTTTGGTTTTCTTTGCAACCCTTTCCCTACGACAACATCCATGGAGCCCCTTTTTGTCCCCTCAATGTGCCTAATGAATAATGACCCTATAATCACCATCATCATCGTCGTCGCCCCCTTGTCGATCGTCGAGATCTTCATCACCATCATCGTCATCATCATCATCCACCACCGTCATCATCACCGCCAACAGCAGCTATGATCGGTCGGTTCGCGAGGAGGAGGGGGTCCTGGCGAAGATCTTCTGGCCCGGGGCGAGGATCGCCAGCGGGTCGTAGCGGGCCTTGCGGTCGACGAAGCGGGCCCACTTGGCGCCGAAGTGGCGCGCCCAGTCGGCTTCCGTGCGGTAGTGCGGGAAGTAGGTCTTGAAGTCGTAGCCGCTGCTCCGGCAGGCGTCCACGATGGCGCCGTTCTGCGCCACCAGCTCCTCCACCGCCGCGCCGCCGCCGCCCGGGCAGAACCGCAGCAGCGCCACCAGGTAGAACACCTCGCCCTCCGGCAGCGCCACCGACGTGTTCGGGTCCCACCTGCACCAGCAAGTCGCACGACGCGTCACGATACGACAAAGGAAGAAGAACGAGAGCCTATCGTAAACAATGGCGCCGGTGCGTGCACTGCAGTGCATGGCCTGTGGCTGAGTGAGACGTGCATGGCGATAATAATAGTTTTTTTCAATCATAGGACCTGAGCTGGTGGCCGCTAATGCGCAATCTGCTCGGGCTAAATCCAAAACGGAACGGGATCGATGGAGAGACTGGGACGGAGCCCGTCTTATTATAAGTGATCCCGGTCAGGATCACTCACTGCCGTCAGCGAGCGCCCTGACTGAGCAGGGGAGGCTCACATGCGCGTGCGTGACGTGAGCGCCCGCCGCAAATGGCAACTCTGCCATGCCACCGAGCGGCGCACGGAAGCAATCCAAGCAGAGGAGAGATGGTGCGTCATCGGTTGGAGTGTCCTGGGATACTCACTTGCTCTTGAGCATGGGGTAGATGAGCATGGGCCCGTCGACGCCGTCGGCGAGCATGCCCTTGAGCACGGCGCGGTCGAAGTCGGCGATGTCGCGCGCGGAGACGAAGAGGTTGAGCCACGGGTGCGGCGCCGCCCAGCTGCCGCTCCGGCGCGCCTCCTCCTCCACCCGGTTCACGCGCGACAGGAACTCCACGTACCCGACGTCCGCCGCGTACTCCAGGCCCCGCACGTACTTGAGCCGCCGCATCATCTCCCCCATCCTCTGCACACACAGAACAAACAAACATGAGCACGGGCAGGCGAATCCATGGACGCTATCGTGTCACGTCGTCACATGCCGGCCTAGTGCGTGCTGCCGCTGCTGGTGTGAGCTGTTCCATGGGGACAAAGGAGACGTGCGTGAGGTGAGGTGGGCTCGCCCCGCATTGTACGCACGCGAGATCGGCCGTGCACGCAGCGATTGCTGGATTGCTGGCGCGACCAGTGGGCGTGGGTGGGGGCCGGCGAGTTTGGCGGCGAGCGCGGGGGCGGTTTGGTGCCAAGAATCCAGCGGAGGATAGACGACGACATGCCCCGGAGAAGTACAGCGCCAGTGGCGGCCTACCTCGTCCACGTCGTCCGGCTGCTTGTGCTGGTGCTGGTACAGGGCCACCTCCAGGCAGTAGAGCAGCGGGCCGGGCTCGCCGGCGGGGAGCAGCGACGGGTCGAAGCGGGCGCCGGCGGGGATGGGCACCGACGGCCAGCCGTTCACCGGGTCGTCGCTGCGCACGAACGCGAAGCCCTCCACGTAGTCGAACGCCGACTCAGCCGGCCGCGTCACCAGCCACTCCGCGTCCGCCGCGTACTCCGCGAAGCTCGCGTACACCACGCGCGCCCACTTCACCTGCAATCAGCCGGCCGGTCAGCGTGCGTCGTTCGACGATGAGGATGGGGATGTGGAGTCGTAGGAGTTACCGTTTGTGGCGCGGGGGAGAGCGGGATGCGGGCGCGGGTGATTACGCCGAACTGGCCGAGGCCGCCGAGCACGGCGAAGAAGAGGTCGGCGTGGGCGGAGGGGGAGCAGACGCGGCACTCGCCTTCGCCGGTCACCACCTCCAGCTCCGCCACGTTGGACACCTGCGGGCCGTAGCGGAAGGACTGCCCGCTGACGCCGCCGTTGGAGAGCGTGCCGCCGACTGTGAGCCGGAGGTAGTCCGTCCAGGAGGCGGGGGCGAGGCCGTGGTTCGAGACGGCCCAGTGGAGGACCTCCTCCCAGAGCGCGCCGCCGGGGACGTCGGCGAAAGCCGCCCCACCGCCAGACGAGACGAGCTTCATCTGCAGGCGCCGGGAGGCCGCGCCGGCCCGCATGTCGAGGACGAGCCCCCCGTCGGACATGGCCTGCCCGGCCACCGAGTGGCCGTTGCCGCGGGCGGCCACGGTGAGGTGCGTGGTGCGCGCCGCCGCGCGGATGGCGCTGGCCACGTCGTCCGCGCTCGCCGGGCGGACGACGGCCGCGGGGCGCGCGCTCACGAGGCCGCCGAAGTCCCTCGCCGCCGCGCACTCTGCCGCGTCGGCGGCCACCACGGTCAGCTCGAGCGCGTCCCGCTCGGTGGCGGCGCCGGCGGCGGCGCGGTCCATGTACGCGAGCATCATCTTGGGCAAGCAAGCGCTTCTCCTCCCACTCGCTTAGCTGAGCTGAGCTGAGCAGAGCTCTCTGTTTTGTGATGTCACTCGCGGTGCGCTCGCGCTCTGTCTCCGCCTGACTGTGCTGCGGTCGTCGTGTGGGTCGAGGGGTTTATATCGAGAGGACACGCGGACGTCCATAGCCATCACGCCTTTCAAAAAGAGAAAATCTAGTTAAGTTTGGAAGTTCGAATTGAAATGATGGCGCACCATCTCGGCAATCTTTGGAGGATTAAAATTAATATAAGTAAGATATTCATACAAGTAGACATAGGCAAAACAGCAAATGAAACTCCAAATAACACCAATTTAACAAGTATATAGATAAACATCTATATGGATGTTTGGATTGGCATAAGAGCTTACGTATAAGGAATTTACCAAAATCTTCTAGGTTCAAGTTTGGAACCTATGAATATATGATCCAGAAGACAATAAAATACTCTATTGATGGTGATTGAATCTTTTTTTTTATCAAGGATCGAGTATGAATAGGCAAAGAAATAGGAATTTGATTGAAAGAAAGCCAATTCAAGATTTGAAGTCAACATAGACACTAAACATAAATGGGAAATTATGACACGAGCTCTAAAAGAAATATATGATCCTACATTCATATTTGATGAAGAAAATTATTTGATTGGACTTATGAATAGAAGATATAGCAAACTTAGTCAGATTCATATTCCAAATTTGAATTAAATTTGGAATTTCCAAAAGTTAAATAGTTTGGTTATACAATATTCTAGAGATTTCAAGAAGTTCAGGGATATAAAATATAATTTATGATTTATGATTTAGAAATTAAGAATTTTGGAAGTTTAGGCATTTGTGTGGAAAAGAAACGGATGAAAGGAAACAAGGCTTCCACGTGTCACAATCTGGCAGGCCAGTACTGCTTCATTGATTTTAAAACAGGGCAGCACCGTTATCCATCGGATAAATATCCAACGCCTAGAGGCTTGCGTACGCGGAGCGCCGGATCGAAGTCACATGGTTGAGAAAAGAGGGATAGGTGCTCACCCGATCTTGGTTGCCGGCGATGACGAAACCATTGTGGTAGCGACTCAGGTTCGCTCGATCTCGTGATGCAGTGGCCCCCAACGACTGTCGAGTGGAGGACTGGGTAGAGGGCTATGCGACAAGCTCCGGGGACACGATGGGGACGTCTATTTCTTCCTCGGCGGGTGATGAGAGCTCGCCACAATCGCGAAGCTCGTCAACGGTGCACTTTGGCTGGGATAAGCATCAAACCACCGTGTCAAAACGGTTCGTCATGGCGGGGTATGAGGAAATAGAGACAAAACGGGGTCAAGGTCCCCTGGACAACATCGTTACCTTATGCAAATAACAATGCTCGTGGGTTCTCCGGCTAGGAATTTAGGATGATGGCGATAGGGAGAGCTCGTATAGGGAGAGGGCTATGGTCTCTCGGAGAGGTTAGATTCATGGCTGTATATAGGGGGTGAGGTGGTCGAAACCAAGCAGGCGGCGATGTGGTTAGTGGCAGGCATTTTCGATGTGCACGGATGGTCATTTCGCACGCCATGAAAGCGCACTGGAGGAGCAGAAATGTTGTTAAAGGCTCGGGGTAGGTTCTGGAAGAATCAACGAGGGCGGGAAGGAAGTAGAGGCGTTGAGGCGTGGCCGAACGGCTGGTCGCCTGCCTCGTTCGGTCGCGAGGTGGGTGACAACCCGACACATAGGGCCCACCTATCGGTGGGTGGATAAAAACCGAAACGGGAAGGGAGGTGGTGGGCTGGCGCTTTTGCTCGATTGGGCCGCAATGCGCTGTGTCAGCTCGCTTGTGATGCTCAATAAGATATGGAGAGTGGGCCTAGTCCAGTAATTAGGATAATTAGGTTTTATTTTTTTTCTATTATTTAGTTTAGGTTAACACAAATGATATATACAGAAATATCAAAAAATATTTGATATTACAGATTATTAACATTGAATCTTACAAAATTTATTTCTAGCAATAAACAAATATTATATGTATGCAATTGATTTTAATAATGCATTATGGGCTTTATAAAGTCACCAAAAACTATTGTCAGGGTTCTATAATTCCCACAATTCATTTTGAACTCGAAAATGCAAATTATGGAATATTAATAAAGTTCCCATTTCATATATTTGAGGAAGTCATATTATCCTTGCTCTTTATCGATTGAATAAAAATGGAAATTCCTCTATTAATAATTCAAAACCCAAAATGATGATCAAGGGATATGCAAAATGGACATGCTTCTATGTATAACATTCCAAATGAAAATTTGGGATGTTACAAGGCACCTAATTTTTTCTCTCAGTTGATTTGCTCGTACGTGCGGTCAGTTCTATGATTCGTGCATTATGTGGTGGTGTGGCGGGTTTGTTCTACGTATATGGGCCAATGTATGCTTAGATGGCTGACTATTTTTTATCTCCAATAGTGAGATATGATGGGTGATGGGCTTATTCCCTAACCAGGCCCATCATACTACATTATCTTCTATTTCTCTTCTAAAAAAAGTATGTCCTTTATTTCAATTTTCTAATCATGTTTCATTCACAAATTTTTTTCCATACTATACTGCATAAGTCATTTTTTGTTATATGTAATTTGAAGTTCTATAATTTAATTTTTGTTCTTTTGTTGTTGTTCCACAATCCTTGTTTTTATTTTGTTTCTTTTAAGTAACTCTACCCAAAGGATTCTTTCTTACATGTAATTATTTTTTATTTTTCTTTTCTTTTCTATTTTTGTCTGTCTATTTACCCTCTTTTTATTTTTTTATTATTTCCGAATAACACAACTCCCTGATATTATGTCTTCCAGAAATCAAATTTGTCCATGTACTGTAAATTCATTCATGCTATGTTTTTCTCCTATATGATGTTTGCGTCTCTCTCACTACATACAGATAAGGGAGACAATACCATCAACATGTCATGCAAATCATTTTCAATTTTTCAAGAGACGGCTAACCTTCAACGGTGTTTGTTTATTCTATGGACGCTTAGTATAACATGTACCTATACATGCAATTTTTATGCAATATGTGTTCAAAATTATAATGTTGTCTAAAAAATTATAATACTACATGATTCTTCTTGCATATTGTGAAACCATGCAAGTTATATAAAACATGTGTGCTACTTTATGTCATAATTAGTTTAATGTTTCCTTTCTTGTTTTAGGTTAATAATAACGCCCTTAATTAATTTTCAGCTAAAAAACCAATGTCCTTAAGTCATTCCACCTTAAAATAATTTTTTGTCTTACTATGTGTGTTTGTTTATCAATAAGTAAAAAGTGACCGAGTACGGAAAAAATCATTTGTTTCTCTCAGTTTTGTTAATGTTTCTCACTCTTTTCTATCGTTGTTAAGTAGTTTACTTTTTTGCCGTTGAGCTTTCTCCTATATGTGTGCATGCGACAATGGTTTACTAGAGCAATCATATGACACTACTTTATTTTGCGTTAAAAATGAAAATATATTTCATAATTGATCTATTAAAGTCATAACATAATTATTAAGTTGCACTCTTTATGCTTGTTCTTGCATATTACCAAAGGGTGCAAACATTTGTGTATTTCGTGTGCAAGTTTTCAGTATGCTCTAATTCCCGCATACAAGAAATGTACTTCCCAACAAGCCCTTTTTGATTTATTTTTCTATTATGCATAGTTGTATAATACTAATTTCCTTTTTATTTTTGTTGTTTCTTCCTTTAGAGTTAAAGCACTTGTAACGCCCCCGATTCAATCGTACACTAATCATACACGCAAACGTGTACGATCAAGATCAGGGACTCACGGGAAGATATCACAACACAACTCTACAAATAAAATTAAGTCATACAAGCATCATATTACAAGCCAGGGGCCTCGAGGGCTCGAATACAAGAGCTCGATCATAGAAGAGTCAGCGGAAGCAACAATATCTAAGTACAGACATAAGTTAAACAAGTTTGCCTTAAGAAGGCTAGCACAAACAGGGATACAGATCGAAAGAGGCGCAGGCCTCCTGCCTGGGATCCTCCTAACTACTCCTGCTCGCCGTCAGCGGGCTGCACGTAGTAGTAGGCACCTCCCGAGTAGTAGTAGTCGTCGTCGACGGTGGCGTCTGGCTCCTGGACTCCAACGTCTGGTCGCAGCAATCGGGTAGAAGGGAAAGGGGAAAAGAGGGAGAAAGCAACTGTGAGTACTCATCCAAAGTACTCGCAAGCAAGGAGCTACACTACATATGTATGCATTGGTATCAAATGGAATAAGGCTATCATATGTGGACTGAACTGCAGAATGCCAGAATAAAAGGGGGATAGCTAGTCCTTTCGAAGACTACGCTTCTGGTAACCTCCATCTTGCAGCAGGAGAAGAGAGTAGATGGTAAGTTCACCAAGTAGCATCGTGTAGCATAATCCTAACCGATGATCCTCCCCTCGTCGCCCTGTGAGAGAGCGATCACCGGTTGTATCTGGCACTTGGAAGGATGTGTTTTATTAAGTATCCAGTTCTAGTTGTCATAAGGTCAAGGTACAACTCTGGGTCGTCCTTTTACCGAGGGACACGGCTATTCGAATAGATTAACTTCCCTGCAGGGGTGCACCACATAACCCAACACGCTTGATCCCATTTGGCCGGACACACTTTCCTGGGTCATGCCCGACCTCGGAAGATCAACACGTCGCAGCCCCACCTAGACCAACAGAGAGGTCAGCACGCTGGTCTAAACCTAAGTGCCCAGGGGTCTGGGCCCATCGCCCTTAGCACACATGCACGTTGTGTGGGCGGTCGGAAGCAGACCTAGCCTAGTAGGTGTTCCAGTCCAATCCGGCGTGCGCCGCTCAGTTGTTGACGTCACGAAGGCTTCGGCTGATACCACGATGTCGAGTGCCCATAACTGTCCCCGCGTAGATGGTTAGTGCATATAGGCCAGTAGCCAGACTCAGATCAAATACCACGATCTCGTTAAACGTGTTATTTTGAAATAACCGCGAACGCCGACCAGGGCCAGGCCCACCTCTCTCCTAGGTGGTCTCAACCTGCCCTGTCGCTTCGCCACAAAGATCCACTAAGAGGGCCGTCGGGACAAACGTCCTTTCGGACCCAATCCGTGGATCACTCGCGGGTACTCCTATGAGCCGACCCGTCTTTAGTCACCACAAGTATCATATATAAAGTATATAGTATATACCCGTGATCACCTCCCGAGTGATCATGGCCCAATAGTATAACATGGCAGACAGACAAGAATGAAGGGCCACTGATGATAAACTAGCATCCTATACTAAGCATTAGGATTGCAGGTAAAGGTAACAACAGTTGTAGCAACAATGACAGGCTATGCATCAGGATAGGATTAATGGAAAGCAGTAACATGCTACACTACTCTAATGCAAGCAGTATAGAGGAGAGTAGGCGATATCTGGTGATCAAGGGGGGCGCTTGCCTGGTTGTTCTGGCAAGAGAGAGGGGTCGTCAACACCGTAGTCGTATTGGGTAGCAGCGGCGTCGGTCTCGATGTCTAGCGAGAGAAGAAGGGGAAGAAACGATAAATATAATGCAAACAAATGCATGATGATGCATGACATGACAAAGCGAGATGCTAGGTGTGCCCTAACACGGTATGAGGTGGTACCGGTGAAGGGGGAAACATCCGGGAAAGTATTCCCGGTGTTTCGCGTTTTCGGACAGAGGAGCCGGAGGGGGAAAGTTGCGTGTTCGGTATGCTAGGGATGCGTGGCGGACGAACGGGTTGCTTATCCGGGTTTGTCTCGTCGTTCTGAGCAACTTTCATGTTGAAAATAATTTAATCCGAGTTACGAATTAAAAGATATGATTTTCTAAAGATTTTACTAATTTCTGGAATTTAATTAATTATTCAATTTAATTCGAAATTTGGATTATGACATCAGCATGATGTCATGCTGACGTCAGCAGTCAACTGACGCGTGGGTCCAGTGGGACCCACATGTCATACTCTGTTAGGTTAATTAGGGTTTAGTTAATTGATTAGGATAATCTAATCAAGGTTAATTAGTTTAATTAATTCTTTAATTAATTAATTAAGTTAATTAATTAATTAAGATTAATTAGGTTAATTATTTAATAATTTTATTAATTATTATTTTTTAATCCCTTTTTTTAAACGTTCTCTATGTAGTGGGCCCCGTTTGGCAGTGGCCCATAGGGCATAACGGGCGCACGGGCATTGGGCGGATCGGGCGGGCGCCCGAACGAGGCCGAACCGAGCCGCGACGGGGGGGCACTGGCGCCGGCGGCCAGGGCGGGGCTCACCGGACGGCCGTCTCCGGCGAAGGAAGCCGACGCAGGAGGGGGTGCCGGAGGCAGCAGCAGGCGCGCTGCGGCAACAGATGCAGGGGAGGCGCGGGGAGAGGCAGAGCGGCGTGGGGAAGGGGGCGGCGGCTGCTGCTGCGGCCATGTAGAGCAGCAGCGACGGGATCTGAGGGCAAGTGGCAGCGGTAGCAAGCAGCGTGGCGGTTGCAGCGAGCGGGCAAGCAGGGCTGCCAACGGGCGAAGTCGGGGCGACTCGGCAGGAGCCATGAACAGGGGAAAGGTGCGCAGGGCGCCGTGGTGCGCGCCGGTGCACGCGCGCGTGACGCGAGGGAGTGACGGGCCGCGCGGGGCGAGCTGCAGGTGGGCGCGGCAGCGCAGGGGGGAGGAGGTCGACACGGGGAGCTCGGCGGGTCGGCGAGCGGTGCAGCAGCAGCAAGGTTCGGGTGCGGGCGCGAACACATGTTGGCACAACTTCGGGCGCGTGTAGCGCGCGGCGTGCAGGCGCGGTGTGTGGCCGGGGCACGGGCGGCCGTGGGAGAGGCGGGGCGCGGTCTGGGCGCATGCATGCGCGGTGAGCGAGCGAGGGGGGAGAGAGAGGAGGGGCGCGGAGGTCGTGGCCTCACCGGAGACGTAGGGTCTAGGGCAGCGAGTGTCGGGGGGGGGGGGGAGGACGGAGACGACTTCGGCGGAGCGGTTGCAGGCCGGTGGGGAAGGGTGCCGGCGAGGAAGAGGAGGCAGGCCAGCGAGGTAGAGGAGGCAGGCCGGCAAGATGGCGTGGGCTCCGGGCGGCGAGTTCGTCGCGGCGACGGGCGATGGGATCGGGGGTTTGCCCTGATCCAGATCCAGCGGGGGGGGGAGGAGTGGTGCGAGTGGGGAGTGGGGGTAGGTTAGGGTTTCGGTGGGTTTGGGGATAAGGGGAGTGGGGGTGGCCGCAGCTGGGCCGGTGGTTTGCGGCCTGGTGGGCCGAAGCGCAAGGGGCCGGGGGGCTTTCTCCCCCTTTTCTAGTTTTAGTTTTAGTTTTTCTTTTCTTTTTTTATTTTCCTTTTCTGTTTTATTTAGTTTAGGGCATTTAGGTATTTTGTAAAATTGTGTCCTCTACACCATAATTACCAGTGCAATATTTGGCACCCACCGAATATTTTTGTTTCAACTTTTTAAAACTTTTTTTGTTTGCCATTTTTCTGAATTGATTTTTGAATCAGTTTGAACTAACGAAAGTTTAGCAACAGTAATCACCGATGACATGGCATCATTAGGAGAGTTTTACTGTAGCCTAATTATCCGGGCGTTACAAATCTCCTCCACTACAAGAAATCTCGTCCCGAGATTTAGGAGGTAGAAGGAAACAGTGCGGGGTATTCATCACGCAGGCGGTCCTCGCGTTCCCAAGTGGCTTCGTCTTCAGAGTGATTCGACCACTGGACTTTGAGGAACTTGATCGCCTTCTGACGTGTGCGGCGTTCAGCTTGGTCAAGAATGCGGATCGGATGCTCTTTATAGGAGAGGTCCTGTTGCAATTCGAGCACTTCATGATCCACTGCTCAGATTGGATCCTTGAAGCAACGGCGGAGTTGTGACACATGGAACACATCGTGAACCTGAGAAAGGTTCGACGGAAGCTCCAGTTGATATGCCACTTTTCCACGCCTTTCGAGAATAGTGAAAGGACCGATATAGCGAGGAGCTAGCTTGCCCTTGATCCCGAAGCGGTGAGCACCCTTCATTGGTGTAACTCGAAGATAAGCCTTTTCGCCAGGTTGATAGACCATGTCTTTGTGATGACGATCATACTGACTTTTCTGACGTGACTGAGCAGTCTTGAGATTCTCGCGAATAATGCGGACTTGTTCTTCGGCCTGTTGGATAATATCCGGACCGAAGAGTGGACGTTCCCCAGTTTCTGACCAGTTCAGAGGGGTTCGACACTTTCGTCCATATAGCACTTCGAAGGGGGACATCTTCAGACTAGCTTGATAGCTATTATTATAAGAGAACTCGGCATATGGAAGAGATTCCTCCCATTTCTTGCCGAAGGAAATTACACAAGCTCGAAGCATGTCTTCGAGAACTTGGTTGACACGTTCAACCTGTCCTTGCGACTGAGGATGAAACGCCGTACTGAACGACAGATGAGTTCCCATAGCTTCTTGGAAACTTGCCCAAAATCTTGAAGTAAATAAACTGCCACGGTCTAAACTGATAACCAGTGGAATACCGTGAAGTGAAACAATTCTGGCCATGTAGAGAGTAGCAAGCTGACTAGCAGTGATTGTCTCTTTGACCGCCAGAAAATGTGCAACTTTAGAAAGCCGGTCAATGACGACAAGAATAGCATCATTACCTTTCTGCGATTTGGGAAATCTAGTGACGAAGTCCATTTCAACATGGTACCATTTCCATTCAGGAATAGAGATAGGTTGCAGAGTTCCAGCAGGCCTTTGATGCTCTGCTTTGATATGGCGACAAACGTCACACTCAGCAACATAACGAGCAATGTCCTGCTTCATATTAGACCACCAGAATCTTTGACGAATATCCTGGTACATCTTTGTACTACCAGGATGGATGGACAGAGGCGTATCATGAGCTTCTTGCATAACCCTTTTAGTCTTATCCAGGTTTTTCTTCGAACATGGTACCACTAGGCGGCCTTTGAAGTACAAGGCACCATCGTCGGCGATAGTGAAGAATGAGGGCTTTCCTTTTGCTAGATGGCGTTAAATCTTATGGACTTCAGAGTCATAACCTTGAATAGTCTTTATACCAGCTACGAGATCTGGTACGACAGCCAGGGTATTTAGAGAACCCTTAGTAACAACAAGAAGATTCATCTTGCAGAACTCCGGGGAGGGGGAGCGAGTGCTCTAGGAGGAACAATATGAAGGTTCAGCTTTCTAAATTCTTCGACAAGCGAGGGCTGAACTTTGTGAACCTGGAGGTGGTTGCAGTAAGACTTGCGGCTCAAGGCATCAGCCATTACATTAGCCTTGCCGGGGGTATAGGATATACCCACGTCAAAGTCTGCAATAGTCTCCATCCATCTCTGCTGACGGAGGTTCAGATCTGGCTGAGTAAACAGATACTTCAGACTTTGGTGGTCGGTGAAGATCTCGCAACGATTACCGAGAAGGTAATGTCGCCACTGCTTCAGTGCATGAATGACAGCAGCAAGCTCGAGGTCGTGAACTGGGTAGTTTTCTTCGTGAGGGCGCAGTTGACGAGAGGCATAAGCAATCACTCTGCGCTCTTGCATTAGGACACAGCCTAATCCTTGACGGGAAGCGTCGCAGTAAATGACGAAGTCCTTCTTAGTATCAGGTGGAGCAAGCACTGGGGCAGAAGTCAACTTGTCTTTGAGCGCCTGGAAACTTTCCTGACACTTGTCTGTCCATTCGAACTTGACACCCTTATGCAACAGATTAGTCAGAGGCCTGGCAATCTTGGAGAAGTTCTCGACGAATCGACGGCAATAGCTGGCGAGACCGAGAAAACTTCGGACTTGCTTGACATTCTTCGGAGGAGTCCAATCGAGAATAGCCTGAACTCGTTCAGGGTTGACGGCAATACCATCCTTGGAGATGACATGCCCAAGATAGGTTACTTCGGGGAGCCAGAATTCACACTTGGAATACTTAGCATACAGTTGATGCTCTCGAAGCTTTTCCAGCACAAGACGAAGATGTTCAGCATGTTCTTCCTTGTTCTTGGAAAATACAAGGATATCGTCCAAATAAACCACGACGAACTTGTCGAGGTAATCCATGAATATATAGTTCATCAGACGAGAGAAGGTGGCGGGAGCATTCGTTAAGCCGAATGACATGACGGTGTACTCGTATGATCCATACCGAGTCACGAAGGCGGTTTTTGGGATGTCCTCTTCACGAACACGGATCTGGTGGTAACCCAACCTCAAGTCGAGTTTGGAGAACACTGATGAGCCAGCCAGTTGATCATAAAGATCATTGATCCGAGGAAGAGGATATTTATTCTGAATGGTAGCTTGGTTTATAGGACGGTAGTCTTGGACTAATCGGTTTGTCCCATCCTTCTTCTTAACAAAGAGAGAAGGTGCTCCCCAAGGAGAGCAACTTGGGCGAATGAAACCTTTGACAAGAGATTTGTCAATTTCCTCCTTAAGCTCAATGAGTTCATGCGGCGGCATCTTGTAGGGTCGTTTAGCTATAGGGGTGGTGCCGGGTTTCAAGTCGATGATGAATTCGACAGCTCTAGCAGGGGGAATCCCTGGAAGTTCTTCTGGGAAGACGTCTTGGAATTCACGAACGACGGGAATGTTTTCAATGCCCTCGAGTGGTGCAGCGTTCAACGCATTCAAGGCATAAAGCCGTGCCTCGGCGTTCTGAATTAGATGAGCTTGGTAAGCTATTATTTCGTCAGAAGGGTGTAGCAGATGGACGACCTTAGTGGCGCAAACTATAGAAGCAGTATGCGCTTTCAACCAATCCATTCCTAGAATGAGATCAATGCTACATGACTTCAGCACGATGGGGGAGACAAGGAATTCCAGTCCTTCAATTTCTACAGGGACGTCGTTGCAAATCATGGAGGTTCGACATTGGCCCGTAGGGGTGTGTACTAATAGTGAAGCATTCATATACTCAAATTTAATGTCGTGCAAGCATGCAAAATCTTCTGACATGAATGAATGCGATGAACCTGTATCAAATAAAACGGATGCTGATACTGAATTTACGAGGAGTGTACCCATCACAGTAGCAGGCTGGTCTTGAGCTTTGTTCAGATCAACGTGGTTGGCATGAACACGACCATAAGACTTGGCATTGTTGCCGCGGGGCTGGTTGCTTCCACGGCCAGTTGCTGGAAGGGCCAGTTGATTCTGGTTCTGGTTGCATTCCCTAGCATGGTGCCCTGGTTGTCCACACCTGAAGCACAATCCATTATTGGGAGTGGGAACAGGAGCTTGTGGTGGTGGAGCTGGAAGTCTTGGCTGCCTAGTTGGAGGAGCAGGCAGACGAGGTGCAGCATAGGTCTGCCTTGGGGCAGGTGCATTCGGCTGGTACATGCTGTTGGGAATCCATATCTTGCGCTTCTGCAAGGACGGGCCCGAAGATGAGCCCGTGTCACGGTTGCGCCTGTGAGAGCTCCGGTATTCCTGCAGACCAGTTTCGACATTGATGGCCTTGTTCACCAAGGTGGCAAAATCAGTAAAGTCGTGCACTAGAAGTGCGAGCTTGATGTCAGCTTGAAGGCCATCATGGAACATCTCCTGTCTGCGTGCATCAGTTGCAATGTCTTCTTCAGCATAGCGGGACAAGTCAAGAAACTCCCGCTGATAAGCTTCAACAATCTTGTTGCCTTGGGTGAGGTTGCGAAACTCGCGCTTCTTACGGTCCATGACTCCCTGAGGAATGAAGCGAGCACGGAAGGCAGCTTGGAAATCTTGCCAGGTGATGATTGTTCCAACTGGCAGAGTACACCTGTGGCTGTCCCACCATTGAGCTGCGGGTCCCTTCAGGAAGAAGGAAGCAAAGGTGACATAGCTGGCAGGTGCTACATCAGCAGACTCCATCTCATAGGTGATGTCACGGAGCCAGTCATCAGCATGCAAAGGCTGAGTTGAGCTACGGTACACAGTTGGGTTCAGGCGCATGAAATCCTGCAGAGTTACTGGGGTTGGTTGCTGGTTCATATTGGGGCGAGGAAACTGAGCCATCATATTCTCCATTAACTGGCGATTCATCTCAAGCTGTTGGATCATACCAGCCATGTACTCAGGCGGTGGTGGGAGGTTGCCACCACGTCCACGACCACCTGGTCTAACCATCCTGCTAATATATAACAGGGGTAGTTCAGCATCGAGAAATTTGCAAAGACAAGAATCATTCATGATGAAACATGCATAATGAAAGCAGCTCGATAGATACTACATAGAAGTCGGCATATCTTACAAAAGAGATCATGCATAGAGTTCGGTACACAGAGTTCAGTACATAGACTAATACATCATAGGCGGCACATAGGCTCGCGACGAATGCATCTAACACTAACAAGCAAGCCTACATCAGTCCCAGGAGGAACTGTGGAGGTAGGTGTAGCCTGAAAGCTGGTAGTGACGCGAAGGGAAGACCTCCACGCGAGTAGCCTGGGGTCCGTGGATACTCTGGTGCGGAACCCGATGCGCAGGTGGGAGGAGAGGACCAAGTGCAGGAGAGTAGCCTCCCACCTCTGGCCAGCCGACGCCCTGGGGCATCACGGTCCTGGCAGGGTAGATCGCAGAATGCGACAGATCACCAGAGCGGACAGAGGGGTGCAACTGCGTCAGAGCACGATACAGGTGCTGACGGGTGGTGTACAGCTCGTGGCGAAGAGCTCGGTTAGCTCTATCCAGCCCATCAGCATGCAGAACCAGGTTCTGATGGTAGAAGGGCTCTCGGGTGACAGTGGAGTAGGCAGTAGTGTAGTATCCCTCCGCACCAACATCGGATGCGATAGCAATGTGCCTGAAGGGGGAGGTATCCAACTCCTGATACTCTCCACGAAGACGTGTCAGAGCAGCATAAGCGGCATCGTGGACCGCCATGTCGATAGTCACTCCAACACCATGAGCAGTGTGCAGCACGGTAGTGGAGTCATACTCCCGAGAGTAGAGGTGGACGATGGCACGGTACTGCTCCTGGTTGAAGTCCTGATACTCCTCATAGACGGTGTACTCAGGGTGCCAGCGATAACCCAGATAGGTCATCATCTCAACCAACACAGCAGGTGATCCTAAGGCACCAATGGTCGTCGTGTGGTGCACGACCTGTCTCGTGGGTTCCATCTGAAAACAAAGATGTTTCAAAGGAGTCAACTGACAGTGTGGATAATTTCAATATACTACTCTAATGAATAGCTAGGGCTTATCCAACTTTGGGGTGAACGTGGTCACGGGATCCTAATGTTAAAGTTAGTAAAATCGTTTAACCCGAGTAGGAGAGAGTTCAGAGTCCCAGAGTAAGGATCGAGGAGTAAAAGATCCTAATACCACCCAGATGGCGACGTGGGCCCGTAAGGCACACAACCATGTTAGTAAAAGTTTTTGTAATGTCTAGACTCAACTTCGGCCAAGGAGTGTGGAAGGGGGATTCCTACAGGCAGTCGGCTCTGATACCAACTTGTAACGCCCCCGATTCAATCGTACACTAATCATACACGCAAACATGTACAATCAAGATCAGGGTCTCACGGGAAGATGTCACAACACAACTCTACAAATAAAAATAAGTCATACAAGCATCATATTACAAGCCAGGGGCCTCGAGGGCTCGAATAAAAGAGCTCGATCATAGACGAGTCAGCGGAAGCAACAATATCTGAGTACAGACATAAGTTAAACAAGTTTGCCTTAAGAAGGCTAGCACAAACAGGGATACAGATCGAAAGAGGCGCAGGCCTCCTGCCTGGGATCCTCCTAACTACTCATGGTCGCCGTCAGCGGGCTGCACGTAGTAGTAGGCACCTCCCGAGTAGTAGTAGTCGTCGTCGATGGTGGCGTCTGGCTCCTGGACTCCAATGTCTGGTCGCAGCAATCGGGTAGAAGGGAAAGGGGAAAAGAGGGAGAAAGCAACCGTGAGTACTCATCCAAAGTACTCGCAAGCAAGGAGCTACACTACATATGTATGCATTGGTATCAACTGGAATAAGGCTATCATATGTGGACTGAACTGTAGAATGCCGGAATAAGAAGGGGATAGCTAGTCCTTTCAAAGACTACGCTTCTGGTAACCTCCATCTTGCAGCAGGAGAAGAGAGTAGATGGTAAGTTCACCAAGTAGCATCGTGTAGCATAATCCTAACCGATGATCCTCCCCTCGTCGCCCTGTGAGAGAGCGATCACCGGTTGTATCTGGCACTTGGAAGGATGTGTTTTATTAAGTATCCAGTTCTAGTTGTCATAAGGTCAAGGTACAACTCTGGGTTGTCCTTTTACCGAGGGACACGACTATTCGAATAGATTAACTTCCCTGCAGGGGTGCACCACATAACCCAACACGCTCGATCCCATTTGGCCGAACACACTTTCTTGGGTCATGCCCGGCCTCGGAAGATCAACACGTCGCAGCCCCACCTAGACCAACAAAGAGGTCAGCACGCCGGTCTAAACCTAAGCGCCCAGGGGTCTGGGCCCATCGCCCTTAGCACACCTTCACGTTGCGTGGGCGGTCGCAAGCAGACCTAGCCTAGCAGGCGTTCCAGTCCAATCCGGCGCGCGCCGCTCAGTTGCTGACGTCACGAAGGCTTCGGCTGATACCACGACGTCGAGTGCCCATAACTGTCCCCGTGTAGATGTTTAGTGCGTATAGGCCAGTAGCCAGACTCAGATCAAATACCAAGATCTCGTTAAACGTGTTATTTTGAAATAACCGCGAACGTCGACCAGGGCCGAACCCACCTCTCTCCTAGGTGGTCTCAACCTGCCCTGTTGCTTCGCCACAAAGATCCACTCAGAGGGCCGTCGGGACAAACGTCCTTTCGGACCCAATCCGTGGATCACTCGCGGGTACTCCTACGAGCTGACCCGTCTTTAGTCACCACAAGTATCATATATAAAGTATATAGTATATAACCGTGATCACCTCCCGAGTGATCACAGCCTGATAGTATAGCATGGCAGACGGACAAGAATGAAGGGCCACTGATGATAAACTAGCATCCTATACTAAGCATTAGGATTGCAGGTAAAGGTAACAACAGTTATAGCAACAATGACAGGCTATGCATCAGGATAGGATTAACGGAAAGCAGTAACATGCTACACTACTCTAATGCAAGCAGTATAGAGGAGAGTAGGCGATATCTGGTGATCAAGGGGGGGGGCTTGCCTGGTTGTTCTGGCAAGAGAGAGGGGTCGTCAACACCGTAGTCGTACTGGGTAGCAGCGACGTCGGTCTCGATGTCTAGCGAGAGAAGAGGGGGAAGAAACAATAAATATAATGCAAACAAATGCATGACGATGCATGACATGACAAAGCGTGATGCTAGGTGTGCCCTAACGCGGTACGAGGTGGTACCGGTGAAGGGGAAACATCCGGGAAAGTATTCCCGGTGTTCCGCGTTTTCGGACAAAGGAGCCAGAGGGGGAAAGTTGCATGGTCGGTATGCTAGGGAGGCGTGGCAGACGAACGGGTTGCGTATCCGGGTTCATCTCGTCGTTCTGAGCAACTTTCATGTTGAAAATAATTTAATCCGAGTTACGGATTAAAAGATATGATTTTCTAAAGATTTTACTAATTTCTGGAATTTAATTAATTATTTAATTTAATTCGAAATTTGGATTTATGACATCAGCATGATGTCATGCTGACGTCAGCAGTCAAGAGGGGTTGACTGGGTCAACTGACGCGTGGGTCCAGTGGGACCCACCTGTCATACTCGGTTAGGTTAATTAGGGTTTAGTTCATTGATTAGGCTAATCTAATCAGGATTAATTAGTTTAGTTATTTTTAATTAACTAGTTAGGTTAATCAAGTCAATTAATTAATTAAGATTAATTAGGTTAATTAATTAATTAATAATTTTATTAATTATTATTTTTTAATCCCTTTTTTTAAACGTTCTCTGTGTAGTGGGCCCCGTTTGGCAGTGGCCCATAGGGCATAACGAGCGCACGGGCGTTGGGCGGATCGGGCGGGCGCCCGAACGAGGGCGAACCAAGCCGCGACCGGGGGGGGCACTGGCGCCGGCGGCCAGGGCGGGGCTCACCGGCCGGCCGTCTCCGGCGAAGGAAGCCGACGCAGGAGGGGGCGCCGGAGGCAGCAGCAGGCGCGCTGCGGCAACAGATGTAGGGGAGGCGCGGGGAGAGGCAGAGCGACATGGGGAAGGGGGCGGCGACTGCGGCTGTGCAGAGCAGCAGCGACGGGATCCGAGGGCGAGTGGCGGCGGCAGCAAGCAGCGTGGCGGTTGCGCCGAGCGGGCTAGCAGGGCTGCCGACGGGCGAAGTTGGGGCGGCTCGGCAGGAGCCATGAACAGGGGGAGGCGTGCAGGGCGCCGTGGTGCGCGCTGGCACACGCGCGCGTGACACGAGTGAGTGGCGGGCCGCGAGGGGTGAGCTGCAGGTGGGCGCGGCAGCGCAGGGGGGGAGGAGGTTGACACGGGGAGCTCGGCGGGTTGGCGAGCGGTGCAGCAACAGCAAGGTTCGGGTGCGGGCGCGAACACACGTTGGCACAACTTCGGGCGCGTGTAGCGTGCGGCGTGCAGGCGCGGTGCGTGGCCGGGGTACAGGCGGCCGTGGGAGAGGCGGGGCGCGGTCTGGGCGTGTGCACGCGCGGTGAGCGAGCGAGCGGGGAGAGAGAGGAGGGGCGCAGAGGCCGTGGCCTCACCGGAGACATAGGGTCTAGGGCAGTGAGTGTCGGGGGGAGGACGGAGACGACTTCGGCGGAGCGGTTGCAGGCCGGTGGGGAAGGGTGCCGGCGAGGAAGAGGAGGCAGGCCGGCGAGGTAGAGGAGGCAGGCCGACGAGATGGCGCGGGCTCCGGGCGGCGAGGTCGTCGCGGCGACGGGCGATGGGACCGGGGGTTTGCCCCGATCCAGATCCAGCAGGGGGGAGGAGTGGTGCGAGTGGGGAGTGGGGGTAGGTTAGGGTTTCGGTGGGTTTGGGGATAAGGGGAGTGGGGGTGGCCGCAGCTGGGCCGGTGGGTTGCGGCCTGGTGGGCCGAAGCCCAAGGGGCCGGGGGGCTTTCTCCCCCTTTTCTAGTTTTAGTTTTAGTTTTAGTTTTTCTTTTTTTCCTTTTCTGTTTTATTTAGTTTAGGGCATTTAAGTATTTTGTAAAATTGTGTCCTCTACACCATAATTACCATTGCAATATTTGGCACCCACCGAACATTTTTGTTTCAACTTTTAAAAACTTTTGTTGTTTGCCATTTTTCTGAATTGATTTTTGAATCGGTTTGAACTAATGAAAGTTTAGCAACAGTAATCACCGATGATATGGCATCATTAGGAGAGTTTTACTGTAGCCTAATTATCCGGGCGTTACAGCACTCCCTTAATTAATACTTTCTTCGAAAACAATTTGTTTTTCCGTCACTCCCATAATTTATTTATTTCTTATATATGTTCTTTGTTCGTTTTGTTTTTTATTTCTACTTTATGATAAGACCAATCTTAGATTTTTTTTCCTTAGATATATTTTACAACATTTCTTCTTTGAAGTAACACCACTCCCATAAAATGAGTCCCGTGATTTTTTTCCTAGGAAAATGACTACTGTCTGTAAGTTACACTACCATATATATTTGTTCTTGCATATTGCGGAATAGTGCAAATTCTACGGAACATTTGTGCAAGTTTGTCTATTTTGTAGTTTTAGTTTTAGTTTCATTTTATTTTTCTCTTTAGTGTAATATCAGTGACCTTAATTCACTCTACCTTAGAATAACATTTGTTTATTGTGTTTTTGTATTTATCTTATTTTTGATGCTTTAGTTGGTTTTTAGACGGCTGGGTTTTCTAAAAAATTTGTCTACACCGTGGAGGTTTGATGATGCAATCATGTGACTTCTACATAATATTAAGTTAGTAAATTAAATAAAATTCACTTCTGTAATTGAACTATTTGAATCATAGACAAAATTAATGTTTCTCATGATGACACTACACCGAGATGATGGACAACGAATAGGTGAAGCGGTAGTGCGTGCAACATCCTAAGCGTTGTCGGGCTCGACTGCTTCTTTGGTTTGTCTTCTGACGCTGTCTACCTTGAATAGCTCCGTTTTAATATGTCCTTTTTTAGATGCTTAGCCATTTTTTGGCCATTGCATTTTCTCCTATATCCGTACATGCGACAGTGGTTTTGATTATCCAGTCATGTCAGATTGCTTAATTTTGTGTTACTAACTTAAAGTAGAATTCATTTTTGTAATTGATCTACTTAAGACAATATTATTATTGAAGTAATCACATGATTTCATTTTTTATTGATTCATTATGACATCTCAAACCAGCATTAATATGTGACAGTAATGGTTGTTACTTTTTAGCGGGCTTGTTGGATTGGTAGCCCATCAAGCAATTGACCTGGCTATCTTCTCTCATTTGGCTTTTTTAAACACTCTCATTTGGGCTATTGCTTTGCCAGGTTGGTGAAAATAAAGAGAGTGCCTAGAACTCATCTGGATGAGGTATAATTTGGTCTCATTCACCTGCACCAGGTGACATTACCTCTTTCTTGTCCCAGCATGTTTGGCAATGGGCCTTTTCTACAAAACTTTGGCTTGGACCATTCCCTAGTTTTCCTTTTTGTTTGCTTTTTGCGTTGTCTGTGTTCAGCTATGTTGCATGTAGTGAACCCTTGCTCATGTTTCCTTCTTTGCTCTTTTCTTTTTTGCAATTCATGCCAAACACGTACTATTTATACTTACTAGACTTCGCACTTGCTTTCTCTTTAGGCTAAACATATGACGGGCTGGCCGCGATGCACATTTTCTTATTTTCCTCTTGTAACTACTACTTATTTTGTTATCTAAAACAAAATTGCACTTGGTATAACAAACTATGCAAAACGTCAAAAGAAACATTAAATTTTCTCTCCGAAAATACCAGATAAAAAAACTAGATGCATGCGCATGTTGATGTCCACGATAGAAAAATAAAAGAAGGCCCTAGTTGAACATATGTTGCGATGTGTGCAATTGTGTGCGGGCACTAGACATACCATTGCATGTGAAAGGCAGCCTGCAATTGGTGGGTCATTTTTAGAAAAATAATACCAACAAAAAAATTGTTGCATATCCATGTTGTAAAAAAAGAATCCTACGTAGTTGCACATGTGGTGTGGCACTTGTACTGCGGGCTTGTTGCGATGCTTGTAGTTGTGTCCGAGGTGAACTTGCAACTGGCCCGACTACCCCTTATCACCTAAGTTGCAGTTGCTTTGTGCCTCATGTGGTAGTCGTCATGTTATATTTCTCAGAATTGCATGTCTAGTGGTGGACACGGAAATGGACCGGCAACACTCTCCCGATCCTAGTTTAAAAAACTAGTTGTTTTGTGCCCCATGTAGTTGCGGCTGGGTTACAATGCTTGCAATTGCATGTCCAGTGGTGGACATGCAACCGGCCCCAAAAACCCCCACCCTAGTTGCATTTGTTTTGTTTATGTGCAGTTGCAATCGGGTTAAAATGCTTGCAATTGCATGTCTAGTCATGGACATGAAATTGGAGCTACAACCGTCTCTCCCCGGCCTCACTTGCATCTGCTTTGTGCAAATGGCCCTAATAACTCCCCATCTGACCCTAGTTGCTGCCGCTTTTGTGCAAGTGCAGACATAGTCTATTTCAGCGCTTGTACTTGCATGTCTATTGATGGACATGCAACTGGCCCGACAACTTTATCTAAAAATACATGCATGACAACTCCCCTTCTGACCCCAATTGCAGTTACCATGCAGCTGCAGTATGTTACAATGCTTACAGTTGCATGTTTATTGATAGACATGCAACTGGCGAGACAACCCCCTTTCCGCCCCTAGTTGCAGTCACGCATGTGCCTAGGCAGTTGTAGTCGGTTAGAATGCTTGTAGTTTCATGTGACATGCAAATGGCCTGACAACTCCCCACCCAACCTAGTTGCAGTCATGTTTGTGCCCCCTGCAGTTGCAGTCAGATTACAATGCTTGTAGTTGCATGCCTAGTGATGCACATGCAACTGACACGACAACCTCTCCTAGCCATAGTTACAATCACATGTGTACCCATGTAGTCGTAGTCGGTTACACCGCTTGTAGTTGCATGTCTAGTTTTGTACATGCAACTGCCTGGAAAACTCCCTACCTGACCCAGTTGTAATCATGTGTTGTTCATGCAGTTGCTTTTCTAGTGAAGGACATGCAACTGGCACGACAACCCACTCCTGCCCCCAGTTGCAGTCTACCGATAGACATGGAACTAGCCCGACAACTCCCCACCCGACCTAGCTGTAGTCATATGCATGCCCCTGGAGTTGTTGTCGGGTTACAATGGTTGCAGTTGCATGTCTAGTGATGGACATGCATCTGGCCTGACAACCACTTCTCGACCCAGTTGCAGTCACTTTCTGGCCATGTAGTTGCAATCCCATTTGTAAACTTACAGTTACAACCCATTTTTTTGAAGTTGCACTTATGATCCATTTTTGGAAATCTTATAGTTACGACCCCTCTAAAAATGTATCTGGTGTGTATAGACAAATACAATGTGTATGGAAAAATTATACATAAAAAATATAATTTTTCAAAAAAATTAATAATGTATTTGGATAATATTAAACATGCAAATAAAAAATATTTATGATCTATAAAAAATGTACAATCTACATGGAAAAGTAGACATTCAAAATCTTAATCATAAATTTAGAAAATGTTAAACATGTATAGATAAAATGTTCCTGGTGTATAACAAAAAATGTAGAATGGAAAAGGTTGACATAAAAAATATTTTTTAAATGTTAATCATTTAGTCCAAAAATGTTAAAAGTTTATATAAAAAGTGTTCCAGATTTATACAAAAGATGTACAATGCGTATGAAAAAAGTAGACATAAAAAACTATAAGTTTCAAAAATGTTTATCTTGTATTTGGATAATGCTCAACGCATATGTAAAATATGTCCGTCATGTATACAAAAATGTACATGAAAAATGAAGAAAA
The DNA here is from genome assembly GCF_018294505.1 of Triticum aestivum. NCBI lineage: Eukaryota > Viridiplantae > Streptophyta > Magnoliopsida > Poales > Poaceae > Triticum > Triticum aestivum. Next base: position 720,122,962 of record NC_057812.1, on the reverse strand, counting down.
CAAATGGAAATAGAAAAAATAAGAATGAAGAAAGAAAAGCAAAAAAAACTAGTGAAAATCGAGAAAGAAACAAAGAAAATGAAGAAAAAAGTAAAGAAAAACCGAGTAAAAACTGTGAAAGAAACAAAAAATTGTGAAAAAATAAAGAAAAACAAAAAAACCCGAAGAAAACCGTGAAAAACAAAGAAAACCAAAAAGAAAACAAAACCCCTTCCCATCACCCAGTTGCAATCAATTTGTGGGTCGTGCTATCGCGGACGGATTACAACACTTGTAGTTGCATGTCCACCACCAGACATGCAGTTTGGTGTTGCGGATGGACATGCAGTTTGGACATGCAACTAGACAGAAATCCCCCTCCTGCTTCCACCTGCATCCGCTTTTGGGCCATGCAGTTGCGGATGGATTACAACACTTATTGTTGCATGTTTGGTGTTGCACATGCAATTGGGCGGCAAAACCCCTCCCGCCTAGTTGTAGTCGGGCTACAAAACTTGTAGTTGTGTTTGTGATGGTGGACAAGCAATTGGTCCGACAATGTCCCACTCACCCCATTTGCGGTTGCTTTTTAGGTAATGTTGTTGCAGTTGGGCTACAAAGTTTGCAGTTGCATTTCTGGTGGTGGATATGAAAACTGGCCAACAAAAGCCCTCCCGTTCCCACTTGCGGATGCTTTATGGGGCCATCCAGTTACAGTCAGGCTACAACACTTGCAATTGCATGTATGATGTTGGACATGCAATTCGCACCACAACCTCCCACCCTCTGCCGCATAAAAACAAATTATAAAAAATAAAAGTAGATAAATAGAAAACAAAAACATAGATGAATAGAAAAGAAATCCTCACCTACCACGCCAGCCCCAAAACACACATATTTTTAAAAAGAAAAAGAAAACTAGATATTATTTAAAAAATCACAAAACACCCGTATTTTAAAAAATAAGAAGAAAAGCGAAAGCAAAAATAAATATGAAATGAAAAAGAAACTCAAAACAAAAATCACAAACAAAAATACAAAAGATGGGAAAATGAAAAATAAACTAAAATAGTGAATAAAAATGCAAAAAAGAAACCAATAAGGTAAGATTATAGTAGATTAAAGTTAATAATTTTTGCCTGATTTGAAAAATGTAAAAACATACATATTCATAGATCCTATTTAAATTTGTTCGCTATTCCTACTGGCCTCCTACTACGACTACAAGCTTGCAGCCGCTGGAGTATAGCTCAAGTACAATGCGTAGCCACAACAAATTCAGTTTACCTACACTCGCTGGAGAGAAGGAAGAACTAGCTGCAGCCGGGGGCGCGCCGGGGGAGGGGGGGCGCTGAAGAGGCAGTATCTATCTTAGGGTTCAGGGTGGGGGCGGTGGAGTCCGGCGGTGGTGGGGAGGTGGCGTGGGGATTTGCTGAAGAAAAAACTCGGCACATGGGGCCTAGAGGGATGGTCGGGGCGGAGGAGGACCGGCAATGGGGAGTGGTACCTGGGAGGGCGGGACGGCGAGGTGGCGGGGGCCCACGGCGAGGCCAGCGGTGGCTAGCAGCTCAAGGGGATGGAGGTTGAAGAAGCACTATGGGCCTTTGATTTCGCATCCAAAGGCTCAGAAATCGACTGGCCACAAATGAAAATTTCAACTGACTGATTTCTAGCCATTCCCCAACAAATTGGCATCACGCATATTCTTGCTGACCTCCTACTACGGCTACAAGAGCTTCCGCCGTCGCAACCCCCGGAAGCCCGGACCAACGTTGCTGGAAGCTGTTGCCTCGACAAGCGCACGGGCGCGGCCATCTCGGCGCCGGCAGGACAAGTTCGATCGCCTCCGCCGTCGGCGGCCTGGCTTTCCCCGACGTCCCGGCCGGGCGGAGCAGTGTTAGAGGAGGCCCTCCACTGGGCCTCGAACCTGCCACCCAGACTTCCTTCGCCGTCCTCGAAGGTCTCGGCCAGTTCGTGCGGGGCCTGGAGTACGCGGCGGAGGTACAACCAGTGACGCACTACGTCTCCTCTGCTTGGATTGCTTCCGTGCGCAGCTCGGTGGCATGGCAGAGTTGCCATTTGGGGCGCTCACGTCACGCACGCGCATGTGAGCGGGGAGCCTCCCCTGCTCAGGGCGCTCGCTGATGGCAGTGATTCTGACCGGGATCACTTACAATAAGACGAGCAGGTTCCCAGTTTCTCCATGGATCCCCTTCTGTTTTGGATTTAGCCGTGCCAGATTGCGCATTAGCGGCCACCAGCTCAGTTCCTATGATTGAAAAAACTATTATTATCACCAGGCACGTCGCACTCAGCCACAGCCCACAGGCCATCGCCATGCATGACAGCTCGCTGCAGTGCACGCACCGGCGCCATTGTTTACGATAAGCTCTCTTTCTCCTTCCTTTGTCGTGACGCCTCGTGTCACTCGCTGGTGCAGGTGGAACCCGAACATGTCGGCGGCGCTGCCGGACGGCGAGGTCTTCTACCTGGTGGCGCTGCTGCAGTTCTGCCGGCCCTACCCGGGCGGCGGCCCCGCGGTGATGGAGCTGGTGGCGCAGAACGGCGCCGTCGTCGACGCCTGCCGGAGCAACGGCTACGACTTCAAGATCTACTTCCGGCGCTACCACACCGAGGCGGACTGGGCGCGCCACTTCGGCGCTAAGTGGGCCCGTTTCGTCGAGCGCAAGGCCCGCTACGACACGCTGGCGATCCTCGCGCCGGGCCAGAAGATCTTCGCCAGGACACCTTCGTCGTCACGGGTGGATCGATCGTAGCTGTTGTTGGCCGTGATGATGGCGGTGGTGATGATGATGATGATGAAGATCTCGATCGACAAGGGATGATGATGATGATGATGATAGAGTCATTATTCATTAGGCACATTGGGGGACAAAAGGGCTCCATGGATGTTGTCAGGGGACTGTGATAGGGAAGGGTTGCAAAGAAAACGAAACATGCGAACTTTTCTTCATCAGGACACCCGTCCCCTAATTAGAAATTCAACTAACTAAGTAAATTAGTTCATGGAAGCGTGCATCAAGCCGTGAGCTCTAATCCTCTTGCAGAATAGTGTCTCACGAGAGCGACTCCTGCCCCACGCATCTCTTTGTTATTCCTTGGAAATTTCTCACATCATCATCCCACACGCTTTATCTTCCTGGTCATTTTCCCCGAGCCGCATAAAAAAGCAAGGATGGAAATCCCTCTCAAATTAACTCATCCCCATCAGCATTCTTATTCTCTGCTCCTCGTCGCATCTATTGAGATTGCAATTTCCCTACCGGGTATTCAAATTGACATTGTTCAAGTATTATCTGTGTTCCTCCATGAAAGTCATTTTTTTGTTATAATAATTGACTTCTCTTATTAATTGACTTTATTTGGACCTAAAGCCTGATTCTAGATTAGGCACCGGGTCCCAAATATCACCAGATCCCTTTTCTCGTTCCTTGGTTCACGTTGTCATGCAAAGGTTAAGGAGGAGCCGTGGAATCATGGTGACAATCGATGCAGAGACCGAGGGGTATTTCCCTCTTTTCGAAAAAAATGGCGACTATAGATCATAGCTGTTGTTGACTATAATGATGGTGATCACCCTGCTGATTCTAGCCATGGTGGTGATGAAGATATCAACAAGGGGAAATTATGATAACAATTTATTATTTGGCTTCATCTGTCTCCTCTCAGCCCATGCACGTGTTTGAACTTTTACAATCTTCTGCATGGACCTTGGAGTGCGTCACTTCGAGCTTCAGCTAAAAAATAAGGTTCCAGAGCCGTAGAAATAGGGATTCCCTTTGTTTTACTATCCAAAGTTCTTTTAGGGTGTGTTTGGTTGAACAACCAAGTGAAATGGAATGTAAGAGCAACTCTACAGATTTGACATATCGGGCGACTGCCATCCACCACATATGGAGGCTATGGATTAAATTGCACAAAACCACTACTTTAAAGGCTAGGTTTGCGAAAAACACTACAATACATTTTTTTGCAGAAAACACCACGTCTACGGTAATCTTTTTGTAAAAAAACACTGACCGGCGTATCTTACGCTGTTAAGTAAGATTATAACAGATGGGTCCCATTTTTGGCTCAAGTGGCATAACGTTTTACCGAAGACAGTGTTAGATAGCTAAAAAAGCAAAAACACCCGCAAGTTTTTACCCTTGTTCTCCGCAGGCCCTTGCCTTGTGCTGCCATCAGCTAGCCGCCAGAGGAGAGGAGCTCCCCACCCCGCGCGCCGTCACCTCCGGCGAGGGATGCCGCGCTGTCGCCCCGTTTTGCCCCAGCGCCGCCACGTTCGGATCCGGCGAGTGATGCCGTGCCGCCCCGCCGATTTGGCCTCCAGCGCGAAGAGACGCCCAACGAAGGTTGCCGGATCCGGTGAGGTATCCCGCGTCGTCGCCCCGTTTTGCCCCCAGCGCCGCCACGTTCGGCGAGGGATGCCGCGCCGCCACCCCGTTTTGCCCCCAGCGCCCCACGTCCGGATCCGGCAAGGGATGCCGCGCCGCCCCGCCGATTTGGTGTCCAGCACGAAGAGACGCCTAGGGACGGCTGCCGGATCCAGCAAGATATGTTGCGCCGCCGCCCCGATTGGCCTCCAGCGTGAGGAGGCGCCCAGTGCCGGCTGTCGGATCCGGCGGGGGATGCCGTCGTTGCCTCGATTTGGCCTCCTGCACGAGGAGGCGCCCAACGTAGGCTGCGTTGACCGCCCCAATTTGTGGCGAGGATGCACTCGTCTGATTTCATTTTTTTTTCTTTTTAATTTAGGGGTGTCTGTGTAAAATCTATAGACTACTTTGTAAAATTAGATTAAACTTGACCTGGCATGAAATGTTATGCCATGTCAGCAAAAAGGGGCCCCAACTATCATAAGCGTGCTCAACCAAGCCAAATCCGTCGATCAGTGCTTTCTGCAAAAAGATTATCGAAGACACGGTGTTTTTTGCAAAAAAAAATGTATTGTAGTGGTTTTCGCAAACCTTGCCTTTAAAGTGGTGGTTTTCTGCAATTTACTCGGAGGCTATGCAAGCGATATGCAAACTCAGACTTGCCATATTTCAGCCTCCGTACATAATTCAAACACTTTGATTCACTCCAAATTTAAATTTTTTGACAAGTTACATGAACGAAAACATTTCATCAGCGACATTTACAAATCACATGTTTCTTCCATTTGCACGTCCCCGCTTTTGAGTTTTCTGAAGCGAATGCTCAAATCTTGCAGCCCCGCCCAAAAATCTCGCGCCACATGATCGATTTTGTTCGGATCCAACATGATGAACCGATTTTGCTCAGATGTGCGTTCATTTCTCGCCCGATACTCTATAATTTGGAGACTACGCACCTCGGTCTCCTACTCAATTTGGAGTCTACGCGCCTCCATCTCTTCCTGGCAGCCGTCTTCTTTCTTGCGTTTCATTGCATCTGGCCCTCTTCTCTTGGTTCTTGTTCTCCTCATCTCTAGCTTATCTTGCTTCCTCTTCTCGCCATACTCATTTTTTGTCCTCATCAACTTATCGATCTTTCCTTTTTTAATCACCTTCACCTCTTTCTTTTCTCTTGCGCCTCAGTTTTTCTGACTTCCTCCCATGGGGCTGACCCGTGCTAGACGCTGGAGTGGTACTTCTAAGCACATTTGCCCTTTTCTTTGTATCAACATCATTTGCACCATCATTCATCTCCAGAGAGGAATTGGCCCACTTCTCATCTTTTGGGATGTCATCATCATTCGTTGTCTTCCACTTCTCATGCTCTTCCAACAAATCCCTACAATGCTGGAGGCCAAATGGTTTGCATGTTTGACTTGGGAATTTGTTTGTACCTCTCTTGGGCTATCTCATCCTAAAACAAACAAATGCACAAACTGATGAGAATGCTCAAAGCAATGTAAATGTGGCGATCCAAAAGTAAGAAGATTCTTTACATGTAGATCAATGGTGACACGGCTAGGAGTGCATTTCACATTTTCCTTACAACTCGCCCAGCGATTGCATACCTCTTGAATCGAACCCTATCGGTTCGGATAGATTTGGGCGTACAATTCATTTTTCGCCGAATATGAAATCTGAAACAGTCCTCGATGCGATTCCAATACTTTGTTGTCGAATGCTCTTTCCCACCGATCACATCAAGAGAAATATCTTGCCATGCTAGGACAAGCGCAACATCCTCATCGGGCTTGAAGTTGCTTCTCCGAATTTCCTTCCTTTTCGACGAGCCGAAGCACTCGAATTCCAATTATATATATTAGACGGAGTCATGGTAAAAAAGGTGACAATGATGTGACCTTGAGATCGACATCATTTGTCTCAGAATCACGAATGATACTACTGAAAAATGTTTCATCAATGAGGGTCGATCCGCCAAATTCAGAAGGTCGTCACAAAATCACAAACATTGCACATTTGCCACCACGGTCATCTCGCATTCAATCGAACAAAAACCGAGTACAAGGCATATGATGCATTCTTTCTACCTCATTGCCATTGCTGATCCGGTGTACGACTTGGAAGCCACCATATTTCCGCCTGCCGTCGGGACAAAATGAGGAGGGGTAAAGGCATTGGTTGGGCTCTTCCAATCTTCTTATTTGGTGTCTTCCCTAAGGACTGCCGCGACACTAGTGGAGGGAGGCCTCTGCCTCCACGTGGCGGCATAGGCACCTCCGCATTGGACACTTTGTCGGCAAGCTGGATCTCGGCCATTGGAGCAGTCGGAGGCGTGGGGTCCCTAGGAGCCTCCGTAGGCGTAGCGTCCGTTGAAGTAATCGTATTTGACTTCAATGCGATGAATTTGGGCGCGGGGGTCAAGATGTCGTCCATGGCATCGTCGGATGGAGTGCATTCAAATATCCCCCACAACGGAGGGTGGGAATGATGTTCGCGGCAAAACCTTTCCAAAAATATACCCCACAGACGCCAAATATGAAGACTCGTGGGCTTGTTTTGAAGCGTCCTTCATAAATTATGGCGATTAAGAGCGGGATGTCGACTCTGATAGAGTGACATTTTCGACTAAAATCATCATAATAGCGATTATTACGATGATCGGGCAGATATGACGACTCTAGCAAAGTTGACGTAATGGTTCCATTCCACACAAATGGAATGGTTCCATCTTTGTGCTTTCTACAAATAATGTGATAGAGTAGTTCCACACACAATAACATTGGAGGAAAAGAAACGAATGCATTTGGAAAGTGCAGTAACGGAAAACATAGGAACCACTCCAATACGCTGTTTCTAATGTAGGAATTCAAAAAACATTGGAATGCTAACGATGCCATACCATAACGTTAAAAGCTAGTATGTCCCACCTGGCACTCTTAGAAATTCCTGTGAACCGAACAGCGAGTGCTGCTAGGGTCTGCATTTCCATTTTTCCGTCTCCGCCGGTTTGGTCTCTGTCCCCGGCACCGCGCATGGCAACGTTTGGTCGAGTGGCGGCGGATCGCGACGACGGGCCTGTCGTTTCCAGCGGCCAATCTTTCTTTTCCTCTCCAAATTCCGTGGCCGTGGTACGACGAGAGGTAGATACTGTTCATCTCCCTGTCGACCGATCCTCCAGTCCTGCTCGATGAATCGCGACGGATTCGCGTCCGCATTTATCGAATCGACCAACATCCCTAGCGTGCATCCTTACAGTAGAGATGTGGTAGCAGGAGCTGTAAGACGTAGTACATGATCATGCATGATCTGCTGCGTAGTGTACGGTACGCACGCACATCGCAGCCCAGCCGTGGTAGCGTGCATGCATGCAGATTAATGGTGGCTGCAGAAGCAGAACAGGCCGTGATCCGCAAAAGACGTACGATCAATTGATTATGTCATGTGGACTAGATAATCAACCGAACATCCGTAGATCGGGTGCAGATCGAGCAGAGCTGTTGCTCTACAGGCCGCTGCTAAGGACCCTGTCGAGGCGGATCGACCATCTTGCACAGCCATCGCTGTGCTTGGTCCCATGGAACCCAAGGCGTCTTATCGTGTAAATTCCATGGACTTATCCCCAGCCGCCGGAATTATTTGTAGATTCAACCGGAGGTACCTCTCGGCTACTCACCACTCGCTTTCTCTCTTTTTCCTGTCTCCGTTTTAGCTAGAATGAATTATTTACTCGCCAACCCATTGATTGGATGGTTTCTTTCCCAAATAAAATTGATTTTTTAATGAGAAAGGCGGACTTTTTTGTGCCCATTTTATTATGACGGAGAAAAAAGAGAGTACATTTTGGCTATATGGAACTTCTAATGGTTTATATTTATTGAAATCGAGGGGAAACCCCTTTTACTCGTATATAAAAGAAAAAAAATAGAACAGAAGAACCAAGAAAACTATGGCCCACACATGGAGGATAAAATAAACCTTTATTTACTAGAAAAACAAACGCCCTGCCCATTTCACTAAGATATATAGAAAACAAAGGAAATATCTTTTTTTGTCACTAAAGTTATTGCACAAGTCACATTTGGTCCTCCAACTTTTTATGGTATACATCGGCCCCCCTCCCTCTCTCTATCTCACTTTCCCTCTCTCCCTCACTCTCTCTCTCTATCTCACTTTCCCTCTCCCTCTCCACACCAAATAACACAGATCCCTCCCACTCGCTAACCACACCGGTGACAATCCCAACTTCTTGGCCACTCCCTTCAGATAAATACGCATGGCACTACTAGGAAAATGGCTAAAGATAATATGAACAATAATGGCGTACCATGTATGTGGTGCGTCATTGCTATATAGTAATGACGCACCACATACAGGTGCGACATTAGTAATATATTACTAATGACGCACCTGGTGTGTGGTGCGCCATTAGTAGTTTTGAAAAAAGAAATAATTTTTTTGTTACTAATGGCGCACCGTGGGATAGTGCGCTATTACTAGTTGACATAGTAATGACGCACCAAACACACCGTGCGCCATTAGTAGTTTTGAAAATAAATAAATAAATAAAATGTGGTAGTAATGGCGCACCAGTGGACAGTGCGCCATTAGTAGTTTAGTAGTTTTAACTAGTAATGGCGCACTGTCCACTGGTGCGTCATTACTAAGTTTTTTTCAAAAAAAGTTTTAAAAGTTTTTTTATTTTTTTTCAAAACTAGTAATGGCGCACCGTGGGTGTGGTGCGCCATTACTAGTTAAACTAGTAATGGCGCATCACTCCCACGGTGCGCCATTACTAACTTGGCCCAAAAATTCCACCGAATGCACCCCCCTGGACCGCCTTTTCAGTTTAAAAATAAATAAAAGAAAATGATGGAAATGTCAAAAAAATAAAAGAAAATAAGTTTCCCATGTGATACATGGTCTACTTGTTGGGAAAATTTACAAATATGAATTTCGACTTTATTTGCAAAATCTCTCTGGAATTTGTAAAATGGGCATAACTTTTGCATACGAGCTCGGATTAAAAAATTTTATATATGAAAAATCATCTACTCGAAAAGTTACATCCGAATTTTTCAAAATCCCAAAAAACCTAACAGAAAAAAAGTTACGGGGCTTTTAAGATCTAGAGGGAAAAAATGGAAAAAATTTCAAACTTACTAGTGGCGCACCGTTTGCTAGGTGTGCCACTAGTAACAGAAAAAAAAATTGGTTTCGAATTTTTTTTTGAATTATTTTTCAAAATATGTTACGTAATATGACCGGAAAGTTTGAAATATTTTTCAAAATTTCATCATAGTCATGAACACGAACAAAGTCCTAGACATCAGCAAGGTTTAATAGGATTGATATGATAGATATATCAACAAGTGCCTGTGAAGTGAGGTGGTGCTGGGGTTGGATAGAACTGCGAAGTTAAGCGTGTTGACTTGAGATTAAACATATTGACCCGAGATTAAGCCATAGGGACATGAGATTAAGAAAAAAACGAAAAAAAATCTAAAAAAATATGATTTTTTTTTTATTTTTTTGATTTTTTTTAAAAAATTGATACTAGTGGCGCACTTCTATGTGGTGCGCCATTAGTATACCAGATACTGATGGCACTAATGGCGCACCGTGGGCTATACTAATGGCGTACTAAAAATTTGATTTTTATTTTTAAAAAATTGATACTAATGGCGCACTTCTATGTGGTGCGCCATTAGTATACTAGATACTAATGGCTCACCGTGGGCTATACTAATGGCGCACCACTGGTGCGCCATTAGTAAAAAATTATAGTGGCGTGATACTAATGGCGTACCAGTAGTGCGCCATTAGTAGGCAAAACTGGTGCGCCATTAGTAGGCCTTTTCCTAGTAGTGTGGTAACTCCGAATATTTTTTATGGCAAGTTTAGTGACGAGAGGATTGCAACTTTATTTGTCAAGCATGGCAACTTTCTTTTTGGATGACATGTTTTAGTTTTGTTTGCGTTTGCATTTGTTTTTTCTTTTCAGATAGCAACATTAGTTGTAGAAAACGTAAGGGCCAGATTGCTTCGTGCCAGACGTGTGGCACTTATCATTTGGGTAAATATTAACACATAACAGAGAATTGACATATGTGCACTGTGTCAAAATTATAGGCTTTTATCACCTTTTGTTGAATTGATATATTTTTTAGTTACACTAAACTATCAGTTTCAGCAGAGCAAACATAAATTTACAAACTACCATGTGTTAAAGTAAATCTTGGCATTGTATTTGTATGGTACAGTGGTTTATACACGGGGAAAAATATTTTTGGTTGAGAAGCTTCGATGTAAAGATTTACATTGTCCCCATGGGCATGAACGCAAATGTTTAAGGTCGACCCCCACTTCTCCAATGCAAGCTTTTTCAATTAGTTCCCTTTCTAAAAAGTTTTAGGTTTCTCCCTTTATTTTTTTATTTTCAAAAAAATTGAAGGCACACAAAATAATAAAAAGACTCTCTAAAACTTCCGGGTTACCTCCCAGGCAATACTTTCTTTAAAGCCATATGGCTAGGCTGGAAAGCGCTCAATTAATAAAGATTTGGAACTTAGTTATGCAAAAATTAACATAGACCGTGTAACAACAAAGTCTAACTCCCTTCCTATTCATTGGCTTGTCATAATAGAACAATTCATGAACACAAAGTGAAGACCAATACATAGTGTAGGCAGTTTCTTGCAATTTTAGTGTATTAGATACATATGGAGGGAGAGATGGGGTCCCTCTCTTATAATAATTGCAAGTAGGAGCAGCTAGCACATGGATATAATTTTTATTAAAAGCATCATCAGCATAAGAGAAACACATCCCATCAATATAATCCTTAATAAGAGCAAACTTCTCTAGTTATGTGTAATTTGTAGAATTCAAAAAGATGATAGGACTATCAAGTCCGGATGCAACATTAACAATTTCATTCTTAGCATAAGCAATTATAGCAACTTCATATTCATAAGTATCCTTCAGAGGGGCATCATGGCCATAAGTATCATTTAAAAATGCATCATGGCCATAAGTACCGTAATCTTCAAAAAGGGAATAATTAAACAATGTATGAATTAGAGAATTACTCCCATTAGAAGGTGGGAACGGGTGATGAATCTGCTCTTCCTCCTTTAATTATTCCCTCTCCTCCCCATATTTTCCATCTAAAGAGCTTGCAGTTTCTGCAATTTCGTCTTAAACATTAGCCTCTTTGTGGACAACGGAGACTTCCTCAAAATGATTAGTGATATAAATATTAATACTGAAATTTTGAAAACAATTATCAAGGATACAATAAGTCTCAAATTTAATACACACAATAAGGTTGCAACTTTCTTCTTGCACAACTCTAGCAGTTATTTCCTTAGCTAGCATGAACATAACAAATTCTTAAATTTTCTTAATATCACGATAACCATATTATTTATTTATTAGGGGAAGACCATCATGGCTAGCTTTATTAAATCAAATTGCACTTAAATCATCCGCTAAAAAGCTAGAAATAAAAGCAAGAGGTGCACACAATCGTTGGATCAACACGGCCTTGTTATGGTAGCACATGAGCTACCATATTAGATTCACGATTACAATGCTCAATCATAACCTTCCTAAAATCATGCCTAAGAGCTCGACAATTTTTCCGGGAATTTGAATAAACCTGTCGCATAGGTAGGGATGGCATGGGCCACCGCATTGATCAATGCCTCTTTCCATCACAAGATAAAGTTCTGTCTTTCCAGTCATTTACCAAATTTTGAATTCTCTCAATAAGTTGTTTGAAACAATCCACCCTATCAACCCCTATCATAAAGGGAAGCCCCAAGTACTTGTCAGACAAGGATTCATTCATCATATCTAGAGTTTGACATATATCCACCTTGTCATCCACGCTAGTGCTTGGGCTATAAAAGATATTGCCTCCATTCCCTTATAGAAGGCCACTGCATATTTTTATGTCTCACTTTGACCATTAATTTTACCAACAAAAGGTGAGCTATACGCCACAGAAAATATTTCACTAGATGCACCTTTCGAAGAACTTTTTGATGATATATTATTGATGACATATAATTCATATTTTTTGACCAGAACCATAAGTAAAAGTTTGATACAGAAAACAAAATGGCCTTGTATGAGGGAATGAAGGGAGTAGAAGATCTGGCATCACTAACCAATTGCCTGAAGCAGCACAGTAATCACCCAATACTTTCTTTAGGGCATTAGCATTTGTATTATCTGCTCTCGTTAGAATCAAAGAGTCCTCAACGAAAAGTAGGTCGGAAATATAGGGAGAATCATGACACACATGTTCTTGCATAAGAGTTTAAAAACAATTGTTTTCTATTCTTGCATTGAGATCAAAAGAATTTTAAGGCAACAAGTTAAACCTTTAAAAAACATAAATCAATAGCATGACAATCCAAATTGTCTAATAAACCCTTCAAGAGTTCCACTTTTTGAGACAAGCGGTGTTCTACACAAAATCATGCTCTTCCAAAAAATTTCCCCATACTATGCTAGTTGGGTGTTGAACACGAGCACGTATGGCTTCAACAAAATCAATGTAAAACTTATCAAATAGGAGGATTTAAGGAGGTTCCTCAACCTTTTTTTGGAGCAAGTACATGAGTTTTTTGGTATTTTGTGTTTCCTACCCATAACTAAAGATAGGAAACAAGTAAAGAATATGAATAAAAATACTACTTAGAGATAAAGACAATAATGCACGCGAGAATATTCACCCTACACTGTTGCTCCCCGGCAATGAAACCAACAAAGGTCTTGATAACCCACAAGTGCAGGGGGTCGATTGTCCCCTTTCCAATAGCTAAGAGTGTCAAACCCAACGAGGAGCTAAATGTAGGATTTGTATTCTCTAAGGTTCTACCAACCACCGATACAACCCTACGTACATCAAATGTTTGCTTTACCTATAAAACAAAACTCAAAGTATTTTGTTGGTATAAAAAGATAGTTTTGCAAGATGATAAATAACTTGAAAATAAAAGTTATTTGATGTAATGTAAACAAACAAGTAAGTGAAATTTAGCGAGTATGGAGTAGCAGGATAGGAGCTATGGAATTGTCCCTAGGAAATTGGCTATGATACTACATTGATAATAACCGTCACTAACTTGTAACAAAGTCCATTGGTAACATGTACTTATCATTGGGATCCTAGCAAGCATCCGCAAATACTAAAGATTCATCATGGTAAAACTCAACCATAGAATTAAAATATATTGGTCCCATTTTATCCAATACGTACCAATTCTTATACGCAGGTCTGGTAATATATGTCACTCCGATCACCTTATCCATACTTATCTCCACATACTACTAACCCTAAAGTGTGATCCTCATATGTGTGTGCTCATATGATGGGGACTAAAGGACGACAACATATCAACATACAAGTCAAATCAATCATGATAGATCACTAATTAAGCATCGGGCAAAAGGGATACTTAGACATAATAACAATCAAATAAATCATTGGATAATAATTTTTAGCATCAAACACCATGTTCATGTAGGGAACTATAGAGGTTTGCGGGACTGGACCACTATATAGAGAGGGAGTAAGGTGATGGAGACAATCATGATGATTATTGTTCCACGGGAGCACTTCAGCGCCACCGGAAGTGATGGGGAGAGAGGCCCCCTTCTTCTTTCTTTGCCTTCCCCAGGTGGGGAGAGGTTCCCCCACCGGTCCTTGGTGTTCATGCCTCCCGGAGGGTGAGAGCCCCATCGAGATTGGATCTCTCTCTCTCTCTCTCTCTCTCTCTCTCTCTCTCTCTCTCTCTCTCTCTCTCTCTTTCTTCTCTCTGTTTCTCTCTGTTTTTGGTACTTTTCTGTGTCAGATCACCGTTTCTTAAATAAACAGAGATTCTTCGGATATTTCTTGCAATCAAAGAAGAGGGCCAACCGACTTAAGGAGCTCCCACGCAACCCCACCATACGCCTCCTGGCAGCTTGAAGGGGATGCGTGGCCACCTGGTGGATCCACTAGGGCCCATCTTCTGGTTGGGGGAGTGTTTTGGCGGAAAAAAATTCATGAATTTTTCAGTTTTTTCTGGCTCTGAAAGCTGTTCAACTGAAAAACAATAAAAAACCTAGAAAACATGAAATAGCCTTTGTTATTGGATTAATATGTTAGTCCAAATAAAAATGATATAAATTGTACCAAAAGCAGATATAGATGATGTAAATATAGCATGAACGTAACGAAAATTATAGATATGTCAGAGACGTATCAGCCATCGCCAACCACCTCCCACCCAATATCACTTCCCTCGCTGCTGCAGAATGGTGCTTCGGGGCAAAGCTCATGTATTGTCGACCTTGATGAAGAAGTGCATGGATAAACCCGGGTACATATGAACCCACTTTGGAAAACACATTTTGCAATGTCAAAAAATTCTAAAAAAGGGTGCGCACGGACATCTCCATATTGGATGTGTGTGTGCAGAAAGTTTCACAGAAAAACAACTGTTTTTGTAGCCTGTGCAAAAAAGACAAAATTTTGTGCCATGAAATGCTATTTAGAAGCAATAATTTTTGTCTTTTTATTGAGACAAAACAAAAATACTTCTTTACAAAAAACTTTGTGCCGTGGACATACCTTTGCCAACATGTATACATATTTTTTGAATTTTTGAACATTACAAAACGCGTAAAAAGTACATTTTTGAAAAGCGGGTGCATATTCCCCCGTGTGCAGATCGTCCACTCTTGACCTTGATGGGCCATTTCTTACTACAACAAGGTTTGAGAGACGTGGAGTGGCTCAGCTTCACGGAGGAATGGAGCTCGGCACGCGGATTGTGGAGGTGTCGTGTGACACAAAGGGCGGAGGCACAACGAGCCGACGTGGATATGGCTTTCAGTCCTATGGGTGGAGAGGGGGAGTGGAGCTCAACACGTACCTGGCCTCCTCGCCAGAGCAACAACGTCGATGTGTGTGGACGCACATATCCGTGTCCGCCGACACGCGGATGGTTCTAGCTAACAGAGTATCTATGCAGTTGGTTCGGGTGGTGGACTGTGTGTGTGTGAGTGGACTGGTCAGAAGCTTTCCATGGTAGTTGCTACTAGGTCTAATGAGATGGTGGCATACGGTGGAGAATTCATGGGGCCTTCTCGATGGTATTCGACAGACGGCTTGGCCATGGCATCTTGTTTTATGCAACTGCGTGGCGGTGGTTCTGCCAAATGCATGGGATCACGGAGGAAGGGAAGCAGCGGGATGGACACGCCAGTGCCATGGATTTAGAAAGTCTTTGACGATGGTGCATGACATTTTGGTGGTCCTTCCTATCTCGTGACTGGGGTGGGGGGGGGGCAGATGGTGTGGCAACACCGACTGAAAGCCCCGCTATGGGCTTCTTGCGAAGGCAGGTGACATCAACGCTTGTGGGTACTGCTTTTCTCTTGCAAATGTCTTTTATGCGTGGTGCATTCTACCAAGTCACTCCGGAGGAAACCTCGGTTCTCCTTCGGGATCGAATGATGGTAGCGTTTCTAGGTCATGCCCCCGATTGGGGGCGTCCTTCTTGGAGTGTCCACTAGCTGGAAGGGACCAGTGTGCATGTGGATGGCGGAAGGCAGGGGCCATGGCATTGGCGCCTCAGTGGCAATGAGAGTGGGGTGAGCGATGTTAGGATTGCTACATGCTTGCAGTAGATGGCTCTTCTCCAACGTGTCTGTGGGTTCATCTTGGGTAGTTTGTTACTGTGAAGTTTGATTTGCGGTGGCAGGGCCTGTGTGAAAACTATGATAGGCGGCAGGTGGCATGTTCATGATCTTCCACGATGTGAACCTTGCATAATTCTCCTCGTAACTCTTGGTCAAAATTAGAGTTGCATTGTCCATGTCATGGTGGAGCCATGAATCTTGAAGGATGGAGGGGGGGGGGGGTCAACATGCGAGGTAAAAGGTTGGAGGGGCCAAATATATAAAAATGTATAGCATCCTGAGCTAACAATACAAGAGTCTTTTTTAAATACCAAGAGGAGCCATGGCCTCTGCTTGGCCACCACTGGCTCCATCCCTACTGGCATGGATTTTCATGTGGCTTCATACGACTTCTACGGAGTAAGCTGGCTTGGTCGCTAGATGCGATGATACTTGTTCGGGGAGAAGTGTTGACCATGACATCTTTTGTACTATGGCAACAAAGCTTTCTTGATTATAGTGTGTGAGGTATCTTAATTGTTCCGCCCAACAAAGTATGGCAATTCTTATTTTTTAAAATTATGCGCCCTACGTTTAAGGGATAGCTGGGGTATCGGGTAGTTAGAACATGGCACATATTCTGTGATTTCTAGCTTCTTGATTCACTTAGTCGTACTGTAACCATGCGTAATCTCAATTTTTCTACTGGTTTCTTGTTGCCAAATGACAAGAGCTATCTCATTGGCCTCATAATTAATGATTGCCGAAACTCTGAAGAGAACTCTAGCCTAACCCTAAAAGGCTTAACTCCTCAAAAGATTCTTTAACAAGATTACCTTTTAAGGAGTTAAGCTGCAACTAGTCGAACTGTGAAAATCTTTAACTCCTCAAATATTTGAGGATAAGTGTTTCCTCTTCCTCAAATTTGAGCATTCGAAACCATTTCTCAGCAAAAGATTCCCACTTCTCTCGTGCGTCCGCTTCTCCCCGTTGCCCATCCGCCTCCACCTCGGTGTCGCCCCCCGCTGTGTTTCTTGCCTCCAGCAACCACCCTGCCAAGCGATAGAGGTCGATGATATTTTTTTGTCTTTTCCGTCATGTCCGACCACGACAGCACTCCTCCTCATCGTCCCTAGCCCGGCGATGCTCCTCACGTCATCCCCAACCACAATCAAAGACATACAAGAAAAGTGGCCGCCGGTCGCCATCACCGATTTTGATAATTCTTTGCGTATTGGACCATACCATCGCACCACTAGAAGAAGGATGAGGGGGAGAACCTATTCAGACGAAGAAGCGCCCAAGCCATGGTATTTTGAGAACGAATCTCACCTACTTTCTGGACTACTTCGTCGCACGCTTGCGTCATGCAGGAAATGAAGAAGTAAGAAGAAGAGGAAGAGAGACTTCTATGTGGGGTCCAGTTTGTTTGAAGTGTTAAGTTTGAGGGTTCGGTTAGATTCGCCTCTTAATAACTCCTCAAAGTTAAGGAGTTAAGGTTTGAGGAGGCGTTGAAGGGCCTAAATTTTGGAGATTAGTCTAGAGAAGCCCTTATATCTATGACATATACTATTCTTGATGTGAAAACTACTCCCTCCTTCCAAAATATAAAGCATGGTTGACTTTTTATGATCTTTAATGCATGACTTTGACCATTAACTATTAATATATACCACAGTGCATTGATTGAACATGTATAAATGGTATCATTGTATTTATCTTGCAATGTAATTTTACTTCATATGTTTTATACTAATTTTATAGACATGCAATAAGTAATATCATAGTTAATGTTGTGTGATGAAGAAAAAAATCAAACACACCTTATGTTTTTTAGAAGAGAAAGTACTAAAATACTTATATTTTGGGAAGGAGGGAGTACTCGATGGATACGCCCTCTGGCCACAAAACGACACAGATCACCCAGAAGAGCCAGTTGCAAAATCAGCAAGGAAAGATCTTTTGGTACGAGCTCTTACCTTTTCCTTCCCTTCTTTCTTTCTCACATGTTTGGTGGGAATTCGTTTGGTCGATGCCATGACATTGCCAACTCTGTCCAGTTCTCATCGTGCTCGTCTGATGGCCGTGCAATGGCCAAGGCTGCATGTGTACGTGTCGTGCAGTCCTTCAGTTGCTGGGCGAGCTTCGGCATGAAGCTACCATCTATCAATCTCTGCTCTCTAGAGAAACACTTGAAAGCGTGCGGACGCAACTGCCATCCCTCTCACGGGTAAAAAGAAAATGATTTCTGAACCATATCGCCGCCTGACTACAAGATATAGATACTACTTCGATCCTCCTAAACAACTGTTCCGGATAACATCAAAAGGAGATTACCCTGACAGGCACATAAAGTATTACTATAAACCCAATGGATTATCAACTTCAGGTTATAGTCATGTCGTTTTCTTCAGGATTTTAAAGGTGAGGTAATAGCACCCCAGGTACCCTAACTTGCACCCAATGTGATGATCTAGTCCCAAACTTGCAAAACTAGACCAACTCATACCCCAACTTGCAACCAATGTGATGTTTTAGTCCCAGGCCAATCACAACTCGCCAATTGGCTGCCAAGTGGCCGGGCCGGTCAGCGCCTGTAGTTTTGCACAAACCCCCCTGCCGTTTCACTCATTCAACCCGCAGTTACCCCCACCTGAATTAAATCTGTCGAAGGAATCGAGTTCATGTCCGCTCTGCTGGTCCACTCGTTCCCCATCTGCCCCCTTGCCCCCGCGGCTCCAGCATCAGCTTATCCACGCCGACAGCAAGCTCGCCGCCGCCGTCCAGCTCACCGCCGTCGTCCAGGTCGCCTCCATGGTATCTTGGAGTGACGGATCGAGCTCGTCCTCCGACGGCTACTCTGTGACAAGTGAGGTTAGTTCTTGGCATGGGGAAATGGTGGACAGTCCATTTTTTACACTGGAACTTGAGCATGGTAGAATTTTCTGTGGCCTAATCACAAACCTGGAGTACTGGAGCCCTTCTGTTGAGGTGTTAGACTTTGTTGACTCTGGCACTTTATGTTATGCATTCCTTGAACAACACTTGGCTTGGTTGGGATATCCTGTGAGTGAGCACATCATCTACTTCAGCAAACCAAATAAACCAATCTCAGATGGGTTGATCAGAATTAGCAGTGATGAGGATGTGCAGCATATGATCAGAGCCAGTGCTGAGCATAAGGTGCTTGTAGTGTAGGTTGACCATACAGATTTCATCAGCAACTTTAGGTCTGACTTGGTGTGCACAAGTTTTGAAGCAGCAAGTGCATCCCCGTCCCATAGCCTAGTTTCAGTCTTTGTAGAAGATCCTTTGTCAGAGATTGCAGCAAATGGAACAGACCCAGAGAATTTGCTTATTGAGGGTGCTGAGCAGAACATGCTAACTGAAGATCCCTTGTTAGATATTGCACCAATTGGAACAGACCCACAGAGTTTGCTTACGGAGGGTGCTGAGCAGAACATGCTAACTGAAGATGGAGAAACAGTTATTGAAGATGTAGTTGTATCAGATTCTGATTTCAGTGACAGTGACTATGACATAGATGATGGTGATGATGATCTGTATGATGACAACATTGACTTTGATGTTGATGAAGAAGCAGATCAGGATGAGGATGATGTGGAGCCTGAATATTTCCTTGAGGATGAAGATCTCAACCTATCAACTGAAGAAGCAGATGAACTTAGGTACAAGTTTAAAGCTTTCAATGCAAAGGTGGACATGATTTGCCCTGTGTTTAAAGTAAGGATGGTATTTGCTGATGTGGGTTGAGTTAAGACATGCACTGACTGCATATTCAGTTAGAAACAGAGTGCAGATCAAGAAGTTAAAGAATGACAAGAGGAGACTTGAAGCAGTTTGTGAAAATGGTTGCCCATGGTATCTGTATGCTGGCAATGACAACAGGACAGGGGGGTTTGTCATCAAGACTTACTATGGAGAACATATATGTCAGAAGAAATGGAAGATAAGGTCACTGACAGCAAAATCCTGTGCAAGTATTGCATAAATGAGTTCAGAGATGACCAGAAGATGTCACTAGTACATTTTCAAGAAAGATCACCAATGAATTTCATGTCACCCTAACAGATGGAAGCTAGCTAGGGCAAGAACTGCAGCACTTAAGGAGATCCATGGTGATGAAGAAGAGCAGTTCAGTAGGCTTAGGGACTATGGTCATGAATTGAGGAATACCAACCCTGGGTCTACATTTCTTCTGTCAACTGAGGTTGTTAGAGACATAGATTCCCACAGGGCAGGAAATGTCTGAAAACTCTATATTGGTCTTATGATGCATGCAAAAGGGGTTGGCTCAAGGGATGCAGGCCTATTATTTTCATTGATGGTTGTCACATGAAAAATAGGTTTAAAGGAGTGTTGCTTAGTGCAGTGGGTATTGATTCAATGACTGCATTTTCCCCATTGCAATGGGTTGGGTAGAAGTAGAAGTGCACCAGTTCTTGGGAGTGGTTTCTCACTACATTGAGAGATGACCTTAACATCACAAATACTGCTTCCTTTCACTATTATGAGTGACAAGCAGAAAGGTTTGATCAATGCTGTGCAAAAAATCTGGCCAGATGCTGAGCATAGGTTTTGTGTTAGGCATATTATCAGAATTTCAATGAGAAGCACAAAGGAGAGCAACTGAAGCAAGATCTGTGGGCCATTGCAAGAGCACCAAACAGGGTTAAGTGGAGCCAAAACTGTGAGAAAATGGATTCCCACGGTGCAGCTGCCTCCATTGGACTGAGAGACTAGATCCAAAGACATGGTGTAAATCCTTTTTTAATGTTTTTCCCAAGTGTGATATTCTGCTGAACAATAACTCTGAAGTATTTAATAGCTATATTCTGGAGGGCAGAGAGATGCCAGTACTCTCCATGCTGGAATACATTTTTTACAAGATAATGCAAAGGCTAGTGAGTAAACAGAGGGAGCCATAGAGAAGTGGGCAGGGCAGAGAATATGCCCAAAGATCATGAAGAAACTAGACAAGAACACTGAGTTTGCTGCTAATTGCCATGTCTCTGAAGCTGGCCAACAATTGTTCAGAGTTCATTCTGGTAACTCTAGCTATACAGTTGACTTGTGCTTGCACACTTGTGACTGCAGGAGATGGCAGCTCTCTGGAGTACCATGTGGCCATAGTATAGCATGTTGCAGGGAGGAGAGAATTGACCCAGTGACAATGGTTCATGAATGCTACAGTGTGGAGAATTATCTTAAAGCATATGGATACACTTTGGTTCCACTTAGAGATCCAAAGCATTGGGAGAAACAGAATGGAGACAAGGTATATCCACCAGTTTTCACTAAACAGTTGGGAAGGCCAAAGAAAACAGGAAGAAAAACCAGAAGAGAAGAGAAGCAGGAATGGTGTTAGATATTTGAACAAAAAAGGTGTGACAATGCACTGCTCAATTTGTGGCAGAGCTGACCGCAACAGGAAAGGGCACTACAGGTGGCAGGAAGCACTAGTTGCAGAAGGAGTAGAGCTTGTTGATGATAACTATGATGATCCACATTTCTTCAGGTATGCTTCTGCTGCATCTCATTTTGCACAGTTGGCTGTAATGCATGAACTCCCTAAAATGAGCTTATCTGAACATTTTCTTTGCAGAACATCTTTCCAAACAGGCCAGATCCTAGGCTGGATCCTACTGAGTCACCAACTAGCATGGTTTTCAACATGGCCAGCAGGGGAAAGAGTAAGAAGACCTCCTCAAAGGGTCCATGCCCACTGCCTGAGCTCTCTTCATTTGTTGCTGCTGCTGGGGCTGAAATACCACAACCCAGGGTGACTACAGAAATGAATGTTGCTAGGCAGACAAGGGCAAGAAACTGAAGCTGACATGCAAGAGGAAAGAAAAGGAGAGGCAGAGGAGAGGTACATCAAATGAAAAGAAGAGGAAGGGGAGCAAGTGCAGTCTCAGCTCCAGGAAGAGGTGCTAGTGCAAGATGCAGGTCAAGAGAGGGAGCAAGTGCGGGGTGTGGGAAGAGGGAGAGGAGCAAATCCAGGGTGCTAGCAGAGGGGAGAGGAGCAAATGTCAGGTGCTGGGAGAGGGAGAGTGAGCTACTCCAGGTGCTGGCAGGAGGGAGAGGAGGCAAATGCTTAGGTGCTCTTGGGAGAGGGAGAGGAGCTAATCCGGTGCTGGCAGAGTGAGAGGAGCATTCCAGGTGCTGCGGAGAGGGAGAGGAGGCAGCAGTGTGAGAGGCATGGTGGATATGTTTGGAGATGACATTGCAGTCATATTCCTGCTAAATGGCTCCTCCTTGATGATTTTCCTGCTGCCTGATCTAGTGGCAGTTGTCCAACCCCATTTTTTTGACAAGGCCTCATACTTATGTAACTCATAAACTGGCCTTATTTTGTTATGTCAAACTGTGGCATACATTCCCTCTTTTTTGAAGCAAATTGTGGCATATATTGCCTAATTTCTGGATGGCAAACCATGGCATACAGTGCCCTTTTTGTAATTAAATATTATAATTAGGAGTTAACTGAATGTTGCCACATGTCTGAATTTCACTGAATGTTGCCACATGTCTGAATTTTGCTGTTCACTGAATTTAACTGAATTCTGTGGTGTTAACTGAAGTGAATTTTGCGCTATTGACTGAAAAAAACCAATATACTGAATTTAACTGAATTCTGTGGTGTTAACTGAAGTGAATTTTGCTGCTGTTAAGTGAGTACTGTAGTCAATAGTGCTGTTGTTTATAAAAAAATGTTTGTCCTGGGTATCGAACCCAGGACCTGTGAATAGCACACCTAACTGCATTGCCAGTGTGATAGTAGTAGTGATTTGTTCAGATAGTAGCACGCACTGTAGTTAAGCAGACCCACCGTTCCACTAGTTCGTTCGCTCCGCTGATTCGGTTTCCTAGTGCTTTAAAGCAACCAACTCAACTCCACTAGCTCAACTCCACGCCACTCCACCCCACCGTCGCAGCTCGCTCCTCGGTGCCCCGCCACCCCCGCTCCTCGGTGCCCCCGCCACCCCCGCTCCACCAAGAAAACCCTCGTCGCCGAGCTCCACGCCGCCGCCGGCGCCATGGACAAGACCCCGCATGGCAGAGGGTCATCGAGGATCTGGCGGCGACGACGATGCGCTCCGCGCGGGACCTGAAGAGATAGCTGCTGGTTCCCCTCGGCCAGATGCTCCTCCACCCAGCGCTAGGCCTGGTAAAGGTCATGACTGACGCGAGAAGCGTCGCGCATGCCCGCACCTGGCGTAGCTCCGGTCCTGGTCTTGCGCTTCGCAATGGCGGAGACGCGGTCGGACGATCCGAGGCAGCGCGCGCGGTGGTGGATGTACCGCTCCGCCACACACCGTCGCCGCACCCCGGAATCCGTTCCGCGTTGCCTCCAGGATGCAGCGCCTCGACGACGGTCGTCCTCGCCTCCCCAGCGCCGGTGAACACCGCCTTTACTCCGACGTCGTCAACCCTCTCCGACGATGAATCCTTCTCCACGAACGCCGACTCTGACTCTGCCGGAGGAGGAGATTGAGGTAGTGCTGCTATCATTGACGACGAGCCGGACGACGCTCGTCATGCTGGCTCCCGTCGTCGGCCGGCAACGAGGGCGACAGGCACCGCCCCATTCGACGTGGACTGCTGCCATGAGATGCCTGACTTTGTCAAGAGAAGGAGGTACTGGAGGACGTGCTGACGGAGGTGGTGGACGGGCACAAGCCAGGGATGCTCCCAAGAAGAGGAAGAAGCCGACGAAATTCCACTTGCAGGGGAGGCTGCGCTGGTCCCAGCGGTCTGAAGGAGCTCCAGAAATGAAGAACTGAGAACTGAGAATGTAGCTTAGGTATGCTGAGTAGCATATAAGTTAGCATATCAGTTAGTAGTTAGGTGTGCTTCGTATATTGGTAGCACATAAGTTATTTGTAGTTTCGAATGGGCTGGTTTGAACTACTTTTGGGTTGAACTTATGCTGCAACTGCATATGGGTTGAACTTACGCTGCAACTGTTGCCATCTAATTATGTTGTTGTTGCTGTTGGTAGTTGTATATGCTGCTAAGAAATCTTGCTGTTCAGTTAAAATGAGTTGAAACAAATTCAGTTAAGCTTACTGAATACAAATACAAATGCAGTTAAAATGAGTTTACTAAAAGAAATTCAGTTAAGCAAACTGATACAAATACAAATTCAGTTAGAATGAGTTTACTGAAAGAAATTAGCTAAATTCAGTTAAACTTACTGAATACAAATTAGCTAAATTAAGTTAAACTTACTGAATACCAATTCAGTCGTAGTTACTGAATACAAATTAGCTAAATTTACCAATTAACTAATATTAGCCAGTAACTAAATTGGCTTGTTATTATTTTCGTGCCTAAAATTAGCACACAATAATGGGCTACCTCTGCCCACCTACCATATTTACCTCTGCCTACCTACCACCCACCCCTCTTAATTCTATATAAAGCACACCAAATGGCACAAACACCAGTCAAAGCCAAATCTCTCACTTCTCCCCCCAGCCGCAAGAGAGAACCCAATGGATCCTGGAGAGGTAGTAGATGCAGAAGAGGTACCCAGTGGAGCTAGGTGTAGAGAGGCAAGAAGGTTGCAAAGAAGGCAGCTGGCAGAGAGGATCCTTGCAGCACGCAACCGCAAGGATGTACAACAGTTCCTGGAGGCATTCCCACCTGGATCAAACCCCACTGATGATGATATCATCTACTGGGCAAGGAGGAGGGCTAATCTCCATCCTTTTCAGTGCACTAGGCTGAGGTGGAGTAGGATCCTCTACCCAGATGAATGAGCTCTTAAACACCCCATTGCTCCTAGCTCTTCTATCTAAGTATGAATGCACTGCATGTCAATGCAAGTCTATCTATGTATGAGTGAGTGTTTTATCTATGTTTGTGACTGAGTGTGGTTTATCTATGTATGAGTCAGAGTTTTATCTATATATGAGTCAGTGTTCTATCTATGTATGAGTCAGTTAACTCTTAGTGCAATGTACTAAATCTATACTACTTATTCTCTGTTAGTTCCAATTCTGGACATTTTTACTAGAGTTTGCATGTAACTGAATCTTCACTGAACTGGTCATTCAGTAAGTCACACAAATTCAGTTAACTAAAAGCAATTTCAGTTAACTAAAAGCAAATTCAGTTAACTAAAAGCAAATTCAATTTACTAAAAGCAAATGAAATACAACTTGCAAATTCTCTTAACTTGGGGCAGTCATACAAATTCACTTAACTAAAAGCGAATTCAGTCTAATACAACTTGCAACAACATAACTTGGGTACTCATACAAATTCAGTCTAATACAACTTGCACCAACAATGAATTACTCAGATTCATCTAAGATCTCCTTCACCCTCCTTATCTTGCTCTTGGTCTCCTCCTTGTGCCTGAATAGATCACCAATCATGTACTCTAGTTTCTTCTTCTCCTTCTTCAGCTCATCCTCTCGCCTCGTGTGACACCACTTTGCTCCAACCCTCCTTCATCTCTCCATCTCGTATGCTCTC
>NC_057812.1:720043327-720044442 GCF_018294505.1 Triticum aestivum | reverse complement strand
CGCAATTGCATTACATACAATAAAGCGACAACCATATGGCTCCTGCCAGTTGCCGATAACTCGGTTACAAAACATGATCATCTCATACAATAAAATTTAGCATCATGTCTTGACCATATCACATCACAACATGCCCTGCAAAAACAAGTTAGACGTCCTCTACTTTGTTGTTGCAAGTTTTACGTGGCTGCTATGGGCTTAAGCAAGAACCAATCTTACCTACGGATCAAAACCACAACGATAGTTTGTCAAGTTGGTGCTGTTTTAACCTTCGCAAGGACCGGGCGTAGCCACACTTGGTTCAACTAAAGTTGGAGAAACTGACACCCGCCAGCCACCTGTGTGCAAAGCACGTCGGTAGAACCAGTCTCGCGTAAGCGTACGTGTAATGTCGGTCTGGGCCGCTTCATCCAACAATACCGCTGAACCAAAGTATGACATGCTGGTAAGCAGTATGACTTATATCGCCCACAACTCACTTGTGTTCTACTCGTGCATATAACATCAACACATAAAACCTGGCTCTGATACCACTGTTGGGTAACGTAGTAATTTCAAAAAAATTCCTACGCACACGCAAGATCATGATGATGCACAGCAACGAGAGGGGAGAGTGTTGTCTACGTACCCTCGTAGACCGAAAGCGGAAGCGTTATGACAACGCGGTTGATGTAGTCGTACATCTCCATAGCCCGACTGATCAAGCACCGAAACTACGTCACCTCCGAGTTTTAGCACATGTTCAGCTCGATGACGATCCCCGGACTCCGATCCAGCAAAGTGTCGGGGAAGAGTTCCGTCAGCACGACGGTGTGGCGACGATCTTGATGTTCTACTGTCGCAGGACTTCGCCTAAGCACCACTACAATATTATCGAGGACTATGGTGGAGGGAGGCACCACACACGGCTAACAAAATGATCACGAGGATCAACTTGTGTGTCTACAGGTGCCCCTTGCCCCCCTATATAAAGGAGCAAGGGGAGGTGCGGCCGGCCCTAGGAGGAGGCGCGCCGGAGGAGTCCTACTCCTACCGAGAGTAGGACTCCCCTCCTTTCCCTAGTTGGATTAGGACTTGGGGGGGAAGGAGGAGAGGGAAGAAAGGAAAGGGGGGGC
>NC_057812.1:720041488-720043317 GCF_018294505.1 Triticum aestivum | reverse complement strand
CGCGCGGCAGCCCCTAGGCCTCCTCTCCTCTTCCTCCACTAGGCCCATTAAGGCCCATTAGGTTACCGGGGGGTTCCGGTAACCTCCCGATACTCCGGTAAAATGCCGATTTCACCCGGAACACTTCTGATGTCCAAACATAGGCTTCCAATATATCAATCTTTATGTCTCGACCATTTCGAGACTCCTCGTTATGTCTGTGATCACTTGCTCATGTTTCCTTCTTTGCTCTTTTCTTTTTTGCAATTCATGCCAAACACGTACTATTTATACTTACTAGACTTCGCACTTGCTTTCTCTTTAGGCTAAACATATGACGGGCTGGCCGCGATGCACATTTTCTTATTTTCCTCTTGTAACTACTACTTATTTTGTTATCTAAAACAAAATTGCACTTGGTATAACAAACTATGCAAAACGTCAAAAGAAACATTAAATTTTCTCTCCGAAAATACCAGATAAAAAAACTAGATGCATGCGCATGTTGATGTCCACGATAGAAAAATAAAAGAAGGCCCTAGTTGAACATATGTTGCGATGTGTGCAATTGTGTGCGGGCACTAGACATACCATTGCATGTGAAAGGCAGCCTGCAATTGGTGGGTCATTTTTAGAAAAATAATACCAACAAAAAAATTGTTGCATATCCATGTTGTAAAAAAAGAATCCTACGTAGTTGCACATGTGGTGTGGCACTTGTACTGCGGGCTTGTTGCGATGCTTGTAGTTGTGTCCGAGGTGAACTTGCAACTGGCCCGACTACCCCTTATCACCTAAGTTGCAGTTGCTTTGTGCCTCATGTGGTAGTCGTCATGTTATATTTCTCAGAATTGCATGTCTAGTGGTGGACACGGAAATGGACCGGCAACACTCTCCCGATCCTAGTTTAAAAAACTAGTTGTTTTGTGCCCCATGTAGTTGCGGCTGGGTTACAATGCTTGCAATTGCATGTCCAGTGGTGGACATGCAACCGGCCCCAAAAACCCCCACCCTAGTTGCATTTGTTTTGTTTATGTGCAGTTGCAATCGGGTTAAAATGCTTGCAATTGCATGTCTAGTCATGGACATGAAATTGGAGCTACAACCGTCTCTCCCCGGCCTCACTTGCATCTGCTTTGTGCAAATGGCCCTAATAACTCCCCATCTGACCCTAGTTGCTGCCGCTTTTGTGCAAGTGCAGACATAGTCTATTTCAGCGCTTGTACTTGCATGTCTATTGATGGACATGCAACTGGCCCGACAACTTTATCTAAAAATACATGCATGACAACTCCCCTTCTGACCCCAATTGCAGTTACCATGCAGCTGCAGTATGTTACAATGCTTACAGTTGCATGTTTATTGATAGACATGCAACTGGCGAGACAACCCCCTTTCCGCCCCTAGTTGCAGTCACGCATGTGCCTAGGCAGTTGTAGTCGGTTAGAATGCTTGTAGTTTCATGTGACATGCAAATGGCCTGACAACTCCCCACCCAACCTAGTTGCAGTCATGTTTGTGCCCCCTGCAGTTGCAGTCAGATTACAATGCTTGTAGTTGCATGCCTAGTGATGCACATGCAACTGACACGACAACCTCTCCTAGCCATAGTTACAATCACATGTGTACCCATGTAGTCGTAGTCGGTTACACCGCTTGTAGTTGCATGTCTAGTTTTGTACATGCAACTGCCTGGAAAACTCCCTACCTGACCCAGTTGTAATCATGTGTTGTTCATGCAGTTGCTTTTCTAGTGAAGGACATGCAACTGGCACGACAACCCACTCCTGCCCCCAGTTGCAGTCTACCGATAGACATGGAACTAGCCCGACAACTCCCCACCCGACCTA
>NC_057812.1:720028222-720041478 GCF_018294505.1 Triticum aestivum | reverse complement strand
AAGGCCCATTAGGTTACCGGGGGGTTCCGGTAACCTCCCGATACTCCGGTAAAATGCCGATTTCACCCGGAACACTTCTGATGTCCAAACATAGGCTTCCAATATATCAATCTTTATGTCTCGACCATTTCGAGACTCCTCGTTATGTCTGTGATCACATCCGGGACTCCAAACAAACTTCAGTACATCAAAATATATAAACTCATAATGAAACTGTCATCGTAACATTAAGCGTGCGGACCCTACGGGTTCCAGAACAATGTAGACATGACCGAGACATGTCTCCGGTCAATAACCAATAGCGGAACCTAGATGCTCATATTGGCTCCTACATATTCTACGAAGATCTTTATCGGTCAGACCGCATAACAACATACGTTGTTCCCTTTGTCATCGGTATGTTACTTGCCCGGGATTCGATCGTCGGTATCTCAATACCTAGTTCAATCTCGTTACCGACAAGTCTCTTTACTCGTTTCGTAATACATCATCTCGCAACTAACTCATTAGTTGCAATGCTTGCAAGGCTTATGTGATGTGCATTACCGAGAGGGCCCAGAGATACCTCTCCGACAATCGGAGTGACAAATCCTAATCTCAAAATATGCCAACCCAACATGTACCTTTGGAGACACCTGTAGAGCTCCTTTATAATCACCCAGTTACGTTGTGAAGTTTGGTAGCACACAAAGTGTTCCTCCGGCAAACGGGAGTTGCATAATCTCATAGTCATAGGAACATGTATAATTCATGAAGAAAGCAATAGCAACATACTAAACGATCGGGTGCTAAGCTAATGGAATGGGTCATGTCAATCACATCATTCTCCTAATGATGTGATCCCGTTAATCAAATGACAACACATGTCTATGGTTAGGAAACATAACCATCTTCGATTAACGAGCTAGTCAAGTAGAGGCACACTAGTGACGTTTAGTTTGTCTATGTATTCACACAAATATTATGTTCCCAATAATACAATTCTAGCATAAATAATAAACATTTATCATGATATAAGGAAATAAATAATAACTTTATTATTGCCTCTAGGGCATATTTCCTTCAAGGAGGACGAGTGGCGTAGGGTAGAGGCGGTGGAGGAAGAGGAGGCTCGGTACGAGGCGGCCATGGCGCAGGCCATTGCCCTCTCCGCAGCCGCCGGCTGCATGCTGCCGCCGGTGGCCCTGCCGTTCCCTCCCTGACGCCGCGTCAAGGCTGACCTGGAGCTGCAGCTGGAGCCTGAGTCAGAGTCGTCCCCCATCGAGCGCTACTCCTAGACGGGAGTACTGCGTGAGTGGGTGTCCGCGCCACCGGTTTGGATGGGGGCGACGCCGGCGCAGGAGGCGGTGTACCTCGAGATGTGGCGCCAGCGACGGCTGGCTGAGGAGCGCCGTCACGATGAGTACAAGAAGATGCTCGAGCACGACCTCGAGGAGGAGCAGCGCGAGGCTAAGGAGGAGGCACGCCAGGCCGCGGCTGCACAGGCGGCCGCACAGTCCCCCCTGCGCCGGCACTGCCCGCGCTGCCACTGCCCGTGCTGGAACAGCTGCCCGCGGCATACATCGCCGCCGCCTGGAACACGGCGTTCCCCTGGGCCGCCCCTGCGCCGACACTCATCGACCTCACCCCGAGGAGGAGGACGACGACGCCGCCTAGGGCAGTGCGCTGCCTCGTAGTTTAGGTTGTTTTATTTTTCTTAAATGCTAATGTGGACGTGTGGACTCTCACCGGCCTTCGTGGCCGGGTGTAATGTTTAATTAATGTTATTTTTTTAAATATGCATGCGTTTTTTCCTAGCGCCGTCAAAATGGGTCGGGCCAGCGTTGGGCGCACGTGCCGACCCAAACGCGGAAGTGGACGTCTGTGTCCGCCTGGCCGACCCAAACGAATAAAAAGCGGACAAAATCGCCGTCCGTTTGGGTAGGCCCATTGGAGTTGCTCTTAACGTGTATTCACAAAAAATGTTTATTGAGTATAAATATAAATTGAGGGTGGACTGGTTTGTTTAGGGAGTTGCTCCCCCCACCCCACTTCTTTTGATTTTTTTTCTCGACAGATTTTTGTGTGGTTTATTCTTTCTTTTTCTATTTCTTTTCTTTAACTTTTCTCCTTTTCCTGTTTCTTAACTTGTTTTATTTTTTTATTTTTTTATTTTTTGAAAAATGCATGTACTTTTTCAAATTCGTTGAATTTTCTTTTCAAAATCAATGATTTTTTCAAATCGCTGAACTTTGTACAAATTTTATGATATTTTTTTCAAATTGAATGAACTCTTTTCAAATTCAATGAACTTTTTCTGAATTCAATGATTTTTTTTCAAATGACTACGAAATGTCAAAAGATCATTCAAGCAATTTTTTCAAAAAATTCTTGAGATATAAAATTGTCCACCATGTTTCAAAAAATATTCACAATATAATGATCAATATGAATGCCAAAAATGTTCAACATGTGTTCGAAAAATGTTCAACATGTATCTCTAAAACTGTTGAATGGGTTTAAAAATATTTTTTCAAAGTGTGTGTATGAAAAATGTTCAAAGTGTGTGCATGAAAAATAACAAATGAAAGAGAAAAAGAAAAAGGATAAAAAAATATAATACACAAATAAAAAACCGAAACATCCACTAAACTGTTAAGAAATCGAAAACCGGCTGAAACCTTCCAAAGCAATGTGGAAGGTTCCAAAAACGCACAAAACAGTGTATGCTTCCTTGCTAGTGGGCCATGGCCCGTATGGCTAGTGCTAAGAAGGGATCGCAATAAGCGGTTTTGAGCATTCGTGAAACTGAGCACACCAGCAATGAGGAAGGTTCCAAAACCGCACCCAACAGTGTATGCTTCCTAAAATTAGTGACTAATGTAGAAATAGGACCTCAACTTAAAAACCACACAAGTTGCCCCTTGAACTTTAAAAACCAGACACATTTAGTCCCTATGCCGACTCAATGCAGTTTTGCTGATGATGCGGTGTGCTATTGATCAAATATGACACATGGTTGTCTAGAATAACTTCTATTTGCCTATTCAATAAACAACGTAACTAAACAACTACTTATTACTATGTAAAGCAATACTTAACTACGGAAATATACTGCAATTATTATTTTTGTGTAATACACATTTCAATTCGCCGGACTAACTTGCTCAAATACGTGTCCATCTTATGTACAACTCAGTCAAATGTTCTAGCTTGATGAACGTTTCACGTGTTTCAAACGACAACAATAAGACTTTCATTTTCCGATACAACAAGCAAAATTTTAACCCTCAACATGCCCGGTGAACTATATCAAGAGAAATGAACAATTGAACGAAGCTATAAAATGCAAATACTATAAAAACTCAAGGTACACACAAAATCAAATACTGAATAGAATCTCAAAATCTTTATATACATATATGTGAACTCGATATATGAAAACTTACACGTGAACTCACATATTCAACACAACACCGATATGCAAGTACAAACCACTTGATGTAACAAATTATTCTCCATTTTTCTAATTACACCTCATAGCTAGACAAATCCTAACAAATTACTATATAATACATATTATTTTAGATATATAGTATGCCAGTTGAAGCTCGGATGCTTGCTCTCATGATTATGTCATGACGTACTTGTATGTGGATCCTTTGCCTTATAGATTTCTTACACTTACTCCGTGCCTGAGGTAAAAAAAAAACTAAAATTAGCTTCAGTTTGAAAAAGTCTTGATGCACCCTTTTGTTTGCATCCCTAGTGGTTTGAACAAGTGGTCATTGTCTGTGGAAGGTGTTATCCGGTGATGTGATACCAGTGGCCAGTGGCCTTGCTTCTTCGCCTCTTATGTCTTGGTAAGATGTATCAAAGCTTATGAAACTTGGTAATTTTTATTTGACAAATGCCTATCAACGCTTGTGAACAAACATTCATAAGTATGATTGTATCAATGTGTAAAACATTATCTATTTAAAACATCAAGAATAAAATACTTGAGCTGTCCATGAAGTGAAGAAAGTATCAGAAGGTGCAGGGTTCTCATCGTTCTTTAGTCAAGGCTGTGATCCAGTACTCATTGCTGCATGCCAAATCAAACAAAATTTTCAGAATAATAAATTAATAATGTAGAAGTTAAGCAAGTTCATCACGTGCCCTGGTGCGTCGGATCTATCTTTGGCCATACAGAAGAAGATGATCTAGCTTTGACGATACAGAAGGAGATGGATCAAACGTGATTAAAAATAATATACAGCTAGAAAGCCATGGTAGGCACAATACACATATAGGACAAAGCCATGAGTATTTCTTGAAAACGGGGCGTGTTCGAGGGATGCTGTTGGGACCGTTCAGAGTAGTTTCATGGAGGTGGAGGCCTCACGAAGTTGGGGATGTGCATGCACGCATGCATAGCTACCTGTCCACGGGTGAATACAGGCATAAGTGTATTGGTAGGTACGATGCTTGTTGTTATTCAAAGAAAAGCTGCATATGTGTTCACCTACACCTAGCACCAGAGCTTTGGTAGACCCACGAACAACTTCTACACAATTAAAATGGGCCAATGTGGGAAGATTTGGTTGAAAACGGAAGGGAGCCCCACCAAGTGAAACTACATGAGGGGAAGGGGGCGGGGGGGCTTCGTTGAGGATGGAGAGGTCCATAACCCAACTTTGTAATGGAGTAGCATTTTTGCCTGCCGCCGTCCCAACTGCCCAGAGTACAACACCCGGGTATTAGAAGGACATGCAAATGTTCAAAAAAAAACTGTTTTATTTGTAACAGATTTTTATGACCTTCACGCCTATAGATTCAATAGCGATATGTGCATGGGGCACCAAATTTCCTCTTGTTTTTTTGACAAAAAATAGTTTTATAAATTAATTGGTTAGGATATACTCCCTCTGTAAAGAAATATAAGAGCGTTTAGATCACTAATTTAGTGATAGGGAGTACTAACCACCGGCAATCGGTTCCTTATTCGAGGCAATTGGTGGAGTATAAGTTTCGGCTAAGTTGTTCGAGGAAGTCAAATAAAAGTGTTGCGGAGGAACCGGGTCGCTGCATGGTGCATCGGAGATATAAATAAGTTAGTGAGTAGCATGCATTTGATATGGGAGTTATGATAATTGAATGCTCTAAGCAGCTACCTTTGTCCATCACGTCCTTGTGATCAGAGTCAGCCATATGCTCAATATAACCGTGTCTCGTAAGCTAGGGAGTTGTAGATCGCTAAATGCTTGAAAAAATACAGTTCTTATAGAGGCGTACAAGCGGGAAATAGTAGAAGTTGCATTAATTTGAATGATCATGACATCTAATGAGGAACTAGTATGCGTATACTATTTCCACAATTTAATTATACTGATGTGGGAGTATATGGACTCCTTTGAGTGAGTGCTAATGCCATCAAATGTTTAATTGGACCCATGTATTTTGCTGCGACAGACAAAATAATACGTGTCTTACGCCACACGGTTAGAAGTGGACGGAAATCATTGGAAGTGCATCAAATAAATGCCAAGCTCTCTGAACATGACATAAAAATCGTATATAAATATGATTTCACCAAAATATGAAACCGTGCTGACATGTACATGGATCCACTCCTCCACACACATATGTTTCATACTATATTTATTAATGAATGAAGATATACTAATGAGTTTCACTTTTTTGGTTTCGCAAGTAAACAGAGTCTTCTAAAGATGTGAACATGATATCCAGCAAGAAGAGTTTGATCGTGTGTAATATAATCTGCATGATCTTGCCATCCAAATTATCACAAGTCTTCTGAGAGTCAATATGTGCGAGCTTATCTTAGCTAATATTCCACACATTCAGCTATTTTCATACTCATGGTATAATTGTCATGTTTTTTTTCTTGATTTGACATGCTGATGTGCATGTGTGCATATAGTAGTTTTTTCCTTGGTCATCGTTCCAAGTCGGAACAAAATTTAATATTTTAATACATGAAGTCAAGTCATTTTTACCTGTAGAAATGTCGATGATATATGTTCCTCCTAGTTTATAAGGTGATAGTAAAATAACTTGTACAAAATAATGTTAGTATTTATATTAAAAGAAAAATCACAGAAATAACATTGTGTTGAACATTTCATATTGTGCATAAATTACGACAGTTGATTTGGTCGCGCACTGTCTTCAAAATTTGTACACCATCACAAAACAGCCTTGCTTGACTTATTTGTACAATAAGCCTTTCAAATACAGAAATGTAGACTTACCTTATGCACTCAAGCATCACACAATATCCATATGAGCATGTCTGAAGGACTGAGCGGGAAATCTTGAGATCAATGGAGTCACTGCAGGCTCGTCATGTAATTTGTCTCCCACAAATGATCATCACTAAAAAAGGCTATAAGAAACCCAATAAATTCAATCATCCATGCAACTTCTAGTACTTCAAACCTAGGTGGACTAGTTTCAGAATGGGTAATTGACCATTTGAGCTACACACATTTCGCTACAAAAAAGTTAGAACTTACTCCCTACCATTTCCATAACATTTTCTTATATTACTTCAAACCCGGATGGATTGAGCATCAAACCATCAAACATATTTTGATTGCAATAGGCTTTGGGACTAGATGGCTTATGTGGATGGACATGATCATCTCGTCTAGCTCTTCATTAGTTCTTCTTAACACTATTCATGGGGAAAAATTTGCGCAAGGGAGGGGTCAAACAAGGAGATAATTTATCTCCTCTGTTGTTTGTGATGGCTGCTGATCTCTTCCAATCCACCCTCAATGAAGCTATACAAAATGAGCACATCAAGGCACATATGTCTTCTCACCCCCGCTCTAATTTTCCAGTAATTCAATATGCAGATGACAATGTAATGATCATGTATGCTTGCCAATCTCAATTGTCTCCTCATGCATTTTCTATTTACGATGGATTTAGAGTTAACTTTGGCAAGCCTTTTATTGTTCCAATTAACACTAGCCATGGACAAATGCAAGTACTTGCCACTAATCTTGGATGGAAAATTGCCAACTTTCCTTTTACCTTCTTATGTCCTCCTCTTTGCCTAACCAAACCAAGAAATGAGGATTTTGTTCCTGTCATGCAAAGAATGGAAAGAAGGTTGACTGGATGTTCGATGATGCTCTTTTAAGGAGATAAGTATGTTCCAATCAAGTCTATTTTCTCCAGCCTGTCATTTTTATACATGAGTGCACTTGCTTTCCCTCCTGAAGTTTTAGATCAAATCAACACATATCTAAGACACTGTTTCTAGAGAAAATATGGTATGGGGGACAGGGATACTACTCTTATTACTTGGGACAAAGTTTGTCTCTCCAAAGATCAAGGTGGCTTGTGTGTCCTAGATTTATGCACATATAACCAATGCCTACTAATGAAGTACCTCCAAAAGTTCTTCAATTTTTTGGATCTACTACCTTTATACTGGTTTAATAGTCCCTGTCGTATTTAGTGTCATACTTTGACCATAATTTTAACTAATAAAATATATGTTATACATAATAAAAATAAAATCATCGGAAACTATGTTCAAATACAAATCAAATGATATAATTTCTGGTGACATGCATAAGAATTTTCTTACTTAAATCTATGGTCAAACTTTGGCACAGAATACAAAAAGGACCAATAAACCACGACAGAGGTAGTACATTGGGTTAAATTAATATTGGATTCTTACTATTTTGAGAGGATGATCAGAGGCCTGTGGGCTCATTCTGGTAGAAAGTCATCATCAAGTTAATTCCCGAATTTAAGATGGTGACTAAAGAAAATGATTCCTTGAGTTTCCACTAGTAGAAAACAGGGCTTTGGTCCAGGCCGGGTCAACCCATTAGTCCCGGTTCAGTACAGAACCGGGACCAATGTGGGCATTGGTCCCGGTTCGTGAGCCCAGGGGGCCGGCCGGGCCACGTGGGCCATTGGTCCCGGTTCATCTGGACCTTTTGGTCCCGGTTGGTGGGATGAACCGGGACCAATGGGCCTCGCTCCTGGCCCACCACCATTGGTCCCGGTTGGTGGCTTGAGCCGGGACCAAAGGCTCCCCTTTAGTCCCGGCTCATGTCACCAACCGGGACCAATGAGGTGCCTATATATACCCCTCGCTCGCGAGCAGAGCACCCAGTGCTCTGTTTTTCTCTGGCCGAGGGGGAGAGGGCTTGGTGGTGCTCTAGCTCACCTCATATGCACACAAGGTGTTCGATGAAATGCCCGAGCCACACTACTTAATCTTTCTCCTCTCCAAGCTCGACCTCCAAGCTCCATTTTCCATAATATTTGTCTAGGTTTAGCGGTCCGTCACGCCCCGTCCCCGTCTTCACCGCCGTTGATCCCCCGCGCCGAGCTCATCGCCGGCACCACCGTGGTGAGCCTCTTGTTTTATCTTCTTTCTGAAAGGAAAAATATTCTTACTTGTATGTTTACATAGATACTTGTATTATTTTCTTACTTTTATTATTGCATCTTATATAGTGCGATGGTTTTGGTATCCGCCCCCGTCGGCCCTCATCCTGTCTATGATTCGGATGTGGTATATATATTATCTTTATAACTATTGGTTCATTTATTGTTTATGAAAATTATGCCGACCAACATGACATAGATTTTATTTATGTAGGATGTATGTGAATTAGAAATACCAACCGACCCTATTGTCGAGAGGTTAAATTTAGTTGAAGAAAAAAATAAAAAAAATTGAGGAGGAGAAGATGATATTGGAGTTGCATGTTGCGGATGCCGTCGATGATCACAAGATCAAGATGGATGCAATGCTCTTCAAGATTATAAAGATTAGAAATATGCCATTCATACCGAGGCTTGGTATCATTATGCCGTTGGATCAATTGTTACCTTGGTTGCGATTATGATCGCATTTGTTTTCACATTGAAATGTTTTACATAGTTTCAATGTATGGTTTAGTTAATTAGATGCTCTGGAGAGCTATATGTTGTTAGATGAGAACTATGTATGCACTTTGGTTTTAATGTGATGATGAACTTCTATTAATTTGGACACTTAATTATATATAATGCACGCAGATGAACCGGCAATGGATGTACGGTGACAGACACACCCGCGAGTACATTAAGGGCGTGCATGAGTTTCTCGATGCGGCTGAGGCAAACAAGCAGAATGGTTTTATGTGTTGTCCATGCACTGAATGTGGGAATACGAGGTCTTACTCTAACCGGAAAATCCTTGACTCCCACCTGCTTTACAAGGGTTTCATGCCACACTATAATGTTTGGACGAGGCACGGAGAAATAGGGGTTATGATGGAAGACGGCGAAGAAGAAGAGTACGATGACAACTATGTGCCCCCTGAATACGGTGATGCTGCAACGGGGGGAGCTGGTGAAGATCAAGAGGAACCAGACGATGTGCCCAATGATGCTGCAACGGGTGAAGCTGCTGAAGATCAAGAGGAACCAGACGATGTGCCCAATGATGATGATCTCCGCCGGGTCATTGTAGATGCAAGGACGCAATGCAAAAGTCAAAAGGAGAAGCTGAAGTTCGATCGCATGTTAGAGGATCACAAAAAAGGGTTATACCCCAATTGCGAAGATGGCAACACAAAGCTCGGTACCGTACTGGAATTGTTGCAGTGGAAGGCAGAGAATGCTGTGCCTGACAAAGGATTTGAGAAGCTACTGAAAATATTGAAGAAGCTTCCAAAGGATAACGAATTGCCCGATAGTACATACGCAGCAAAGAAGGTCGTATGCCCTCTAGGATTGGAGGTGGAGAAGATACATGCATGCCCTAATGACTGCATCCTCTACCGCGCTGCATACAAGGATCTGAACGCATGCCCGGTATGCGGTGCATTGCGGTATAAGATCAGACGAGATGACCCTGGTGATGTTGACGGCGAGCCCCCCAGGAAGAGGGTTCCTGCGAAGGTGATGTGGTATGCTCCTATAATACCACGGTTGAAACGTCTGTTCAGAAACGAAGATCATGCCAAGTTGATGCGATGGCATAGTGAGAACCGAAAGAAAGATGGGAAGTTGAGAGCACCCGCTGATGGGTCACAGTGGAGAAAAATCGAGAGAAAGTACTGGGTTGAGTTTGTAAAGGACCCAAGGAATGTATGGTTTGCTTTAAGCGCAGATGGCATTAATCCTTTCGGGGAGCAGAGCAGCAATCACAACACCTGGCCCGTGACTCTATGTATGTATAACCTTCCTCCTTGGATGTGCATGAAGCGGAAGTTCATTATGATGCCAGTTCTCATCCAAGGCCCTAAGCAACCCGGCAAAGAAATTGATGTGTACCTAAGGCCATTAGTTGAAGAACTTTTACAGCTGTGGAATGGAAACGGTGTACGTACGTGAGATGAGCACAGACATGAGGAATTTAACCTTAAGGCGTTGCTGTTCGTGACCGTCAACTATTGGCCTGCTCTTAGTAACCTTTCAGGACAGACAAACAAAGGATACCACGCGTGCACACATTGTTTAGATGACACTGAAAGTATATACCTGGACAAATGCAGGAAGAATGTGTACCTGGGCCATCGTCGATTTCTTCCGACCAACCATCAATGTCGAAAGAAAGGCAAGCATTTCAAAGGCGAGGCAGATCACCGGAAGAAGCCCGCCATGCGCACCAGTGATCACGTGCTTGCTATGGTCAATGATTTACACTACGTAATCTTTGGAAAGGGTCCCGGTGGACTAGCTGTTCCGAATGACGCTGAGGGACACGCACCCATGTGGAAGAAGAAATCTATATTTTGGGACCTACCCTACTGGAAAGACCTAGAGGTCCGCTCCTCAATCGACGTGATGCACGTGACAATGAACATTTGCGTGAACCTGCTAGGCTTCTTGGGCGTGTATGGGAGGACAAAAGGTACACCTGAGGCACGGGAGGACCTGCAACACTTGCACGAAAAAGACGGCATGCCTCTGAAGCAGTATAAAGGTCCTACCAGCTACGCTCTTACGAAAGAAGAGAAAGAAATCTTCTTTGAATGCCTGCTCAGTATGAAGGTCACGACTGGCTTCTCGTCGAATATAAAGGGAATAATAAATATGCCAGAGAAAAAGTTTTAGAACCTGAAGTCTCATGACTGCCACGTGATTATGACACAACTGCTTCCGGTTGCATTGTGGGGGCTTCTACCGGAAAATGTCCGATTAGCCATTGTGAAGCTATGTGCATTCCTCAATGCAATCTCTCAGAAGGTGATCGATCCAGAAATCGTACCAAGGCTAAGGAGTGATGTGGCGCAATGTCTTGTCAGTTTCGAGCTGGTGTTCCCACCATCCTTCTTCAATATCATGACGCACGTCCTTGTTCATCTAGTCGACGAGATTGTCATCCTGGGGCCTGTATTTCTACACAATATATTCCCCTTTGAGAGGTTCATGGGAGTCCTAAAGAAATATGTCCGTAACCGCGCTAGGCCAGAAGGAAGCATCTCCATGGGCCATCAAACAGAGGATGTTATCCGGCTTTGTGTTGACTTCATTCCTGGCCTTAAGAAGATAGGTCTCCCTAAATCGCGGTATGAGGGGAGACTGACTGGAAAAGGCACTCTTGGAAGAGACTCAATAATATGCAGGGACGGATATTCTTGGTCTCAAGCAAACTACACAGTTCTACAAAACTCTACCTTGCTGACCCCGTATGTCGATGAACACAAGAATAGTCTGCGCTCCAAACACCCGGAGCAGTGCGACGACTGGATTACATGTGAACACATCAGGACTTTCAGCAGTTGGTTGGAAACACGTCTCAAAGGTGACAACACTGTTTGTGATGAGTTGTACTTGTTGTCCAGGGGACCATCTTTGACTGTATTGACTTACAAAGGATACAAGATAAATGGGAATACATTTTACACGATCGCCCAAGATCAAAAGAGCACCAACCAAAACAGTGGTGTCCGCTTTGATGCAGCAACCGAGAGCGGAAAGGACACATATTATGGTTACATAGTGGACATACGGGAACTTGACTACGGACCTGATTTTAAGGTCCCTTTGTTTAAGTGCAAATGGGTCAATCTGTTAGGCGGCTGGGTACAGGTAGACCCACAGTACGAAATGACAACAGTGGATCTGAAAAATCTTGGGTACACCGACGAACCGTTCGTCCTAGCCAATGATGTGGCAAAGGTTATCTATGTGAAGGACATGTCTAACAAACCGAGAAAAAGAAAAGATAAGGAAGCGAATACATCATACGATGAGCCAAAGCGCCACATAGTTCTTTCAGGAAAAAGGGACATCCTGGGAGTGGACGGCAAGACAGACATGTCTGAAGATTATGAAAAGTTTCATGAAATTCCTCCCTTCAATGTCAAGGCTGACCCAAGCATCCTGATAAACAATGAAGATTATCCATAGTTACGGCACAATAAGCAAATGACACAAGCGAAGAAAAAGTGAAGACTTTCTCCCGCAACTATTATGATGATACCATGCCAACTTTGTAACATACGAACATGCTACCATTGTCCGTTTTGTACATGCACATGCTATGTGGGTAAAATTATGATACCATGCCAACTTTCAACTTTTTCAGATTTCATTTGAAATGCTTTCATGTCTTATGGTTCGACCCTCGTAATATCATGACCATTAGTCCCTGGCCCATGCCAACTTTCAACTTTCAACTTTCTAAAACTAATGGCACTAACAGAAATTTTATAATTTTGCTCCTCGCCCCTGGCCCATGACCATTAGTCCCGGTTTGTGCCACAAACTGGGACTAAAGGGTTGGTCCTCGTTGCGGGCAGAGTTTAGTCCCACCTCGCCAACCGAAGGGGGCTCACACCGGTTTATAAGCCCTTCCCTCTCTGCCTTGTTGAGCTCTTCTCAAAGTGAAAATAGATGCCCTAATAGAGAAAATTTTAACCTAAATTCATAGTGAATTTCTCTAAAATTCATAGAAATTTATTAGGAATTTAGGTTGAATTTTCTCTATAAGCGCATCTATTCCCATTTTTTTAGTAAGTTAATCACAAACTTGTGATTCAAACAATTTTCAAAGAATTCAAATTAAAAGCAAAAAGTTTATAATGGCACTAACAGAAAGTTTATAATTTTTCTAAAACTAAAAGCAAAAAGAATAAAAAATAAAGCAAAAAACAAAAGAAAATAAATAATGCAGAAAACAAAACAAAAAAACTAGAAAAAATAGCAACAATAAGTACTTTGTTGTAAGTAGAAATAAAATAAAATAAATAAAGCAATAGCAAGTTTATAATTTTGCTGACCTAAAAGCAAAAAGAATT
>NC_057812.1:720027200-720028120 GCF_018294505.1 Triticum aestivum | reverse complement strand
ATAAATAAAGCAAGAAAGAAAACAAAAAACAAAAAAAGTGTTTTCAAATTTGAAAACAAATGGCACTAACAGAAAGTTTATAATTTTTCTAAAACTAAAAGCAAAAAGAATTAAAAAATAAAGCAAAAAACAAAAGAAAATAAATAATGCAGAAAACAAAACAAAAAAACTGGAAAAAAAATAAAATAGCAACAATAAGTAAAGAAAACAAAAAAACAAAAAAGTCCCTCCTACTCGGCCCCCACGGCCTGAGTACGACTAGAAACCCGACCATGGGCCAGGATTCCGGCCTGCAGAAGGCCCAGCAGGCCCACAGGCAAAGCAGTGTCAGATTAGGCCCAAAGGCCTACAGTTCAGAGGAGTTCGAGAGAAAGGAGGCAACAGTGATTATAAGCAGGTGGTCGACGCTCTCAACTAGCGAGGTGGGACTAAACTCCCACCACCGTGCCGCTGTACAAGGCCATTGGTCCCGGTTGGTGGCACGAACCGGGACCTATGCCACCCTTTGGTCCTGGTTCGTGGCACCAACCGGGACCAATGCCCCCCTTTAGTCCCGGTTCGTGCCACCAACCGGGACCAAAGGCCGCCGCTTCCCGCCCTTTGGGCTGCTGAAAAGAGGCCTTTCGTCCCGGTTGGTGGCACCAACCGGGACTAAAGGGTGCATTAGTCCTGGTTAGTGGCACGAACCGGGACTAAAGGCTTTGCTATATAAGCAAACACTTTGCAAAAATTTAGAATTTCATCGCCAGTTGCCCCCGAGACGCCGACCTCCTCGACGCCGCCAGGCTGCCCCGCCGCCGTCGCCGTCGGCCGTGCCCCCAAGCCCACGCCGATGCCGTCTGCCGCCCCCGAGCGCGCCCGGTCGCGCCCCTGCCCATGACCCGCCCCCCACCATCGCCGTCATCGCCGGCCACGGCCCT
>NC_057812.1:720025844-720027190 GCF_018294505.1 Triticum aestivum | reverse complement strand
AATATTTTTTTTTTTATTAGTTTATTTTTTTGTTCATATGTGATGTATATGTGTATGTTGCTATAATGTATATGTGTATGTGATGTATGTGGCTAGAATTTGCTAAATATATATGTTAAAAATGTTTTTTTGTTCATAGAAAGTTTTTTGTTCATATATAGAAAGTTACAGGGCAGCCCCAGTGCATGTAGCTCCCGCTTGCGCAGGGTCTGGGGAAGGGTCCGACCACTTTGGGTCTATTGTACGCAGCCTTTCCCTACATTTCTGTAAGAGGCTGTTTCCAGGAATATATAGAAAGTTACAATTTTAGAAAAGTTTTATATATGCAAAAGTTACAATTTTAGAAAAAGAAGGATAGGAAAGAAGAAAATAAGAAGAGGAAAGAAAGAAGAAGAGGAGAGGAAAAGAAGAGGAGAAATAAATAAGAAGAAGAAAAAAGAAGGAAAAGAAGAGGAGAAGAAGAAAGGAATAGTGGAGAAGAAGAGAAAATAGAATATTCTATTTTCTCTTCTTCTCCACTATTCCTTTCTTCTTCTCCTCTTTTTTTTCTTATTTTTTTCTTCGATCTTCTCCTCTAGCTATTCCTTTCTTCGAGGGTTCTATAGGGTCGAGGGATCGAGGGTCGAGGATTCCAGGGTCGTCTAGGGGTCGAGGGTTCCAGGGTCGTCGAGGGTTCGAGGGGTCGAGGATCGCCGAGGGGTCGAGAGAGGTTTCCTAGTGTCAAAGTATTGAAGAAATCTATGGCTTCATCATTAGCCGGAAGTAACCAGGGCATGACGAAGTCCTCCAAAGTTATTTTGGAATGGTGTCCCGAATAGGATAATTTGCCTTTTTGTATGAATTTCAGCAAAGGCCTTCCAAATAACGATATTTGGAAGGTTCTTGCTGAACTTTGTACAAAAAAGCGAATTATCTTATCTGGGACTCCGTTCCAAAATAACTTTGGA
This sequence comes from Triticum aestivum, assembly GCF_018294505.1. NCBI lineage: Eukaryota > Viridiplantae > Streptophyta > Magnoliopsida > Poales > Poaceae > Triticum > Triticum aestivum. Next base: position 720,026,243 of record NC_057812.1, on the reverse strand, counting down.
GAGTTTCGTACCATCATGCACCTGTTACTTTCGCCTAATGATGAAGACATGGTTTTGTTGCATCCTTTGACACTAGGCAACCTCCCGACCCCTCGGCGATCCTCTCGAACATGAGAGGAAGAAGAGGATAAAAAAAGAAGAGGAAGAAGAAAAAAAAGAGGAGAAGAAAGAATAGAGGAGATTCTCCTCTATTCTTTCTTCTCCTCTTTTTTTTCTTCTTCTTCCTCTTTTTTTATCGGGAACGAGGGTCGTCGAGGGTCGCCGAGCGGTAGACGAGAAACCCTAAATAGAAAGTATCGTCGGTGTGAGATACATGTACCGTCGGTGTCGGACACTACATCCACGTCCCACAAGTGGCGCGGGCTTCGACGCCCACGTCACTTGTGGGACCTGGATGTA